>NW_027590290.1:137992-286675 GCF_964213995.1 Mustelus asterias | reverse complement strand
TGTACAGATATCTCCCTGAGAGAGAGGGACTGAGAGACACCAGTCAGTGTACAGATATCTCCCTGAGAGAGAGGGACTGAGAGACACCAGTCAGTGTACAGATATCTCCTGAGAGAGAGGGACTGAGAGACACCAGTCAGTGTACAGATATCTCCCTGAGAGAGAGAGGACTGAGAGACACCAGTCAGTGTACAGATATCTCCCTGAGAGAGAGGGGACTGAGAGACACCAGTCAGTGTACAGATATCTCCCTGAGAGAGAGGGACTGAGAGACACCAGTCAGTGTACAGCATATCTCCCTGAGAGAGAGGGACTGAGAGACACCAGTCAGTGTACAGATATCTCCCTGAGAGAGAGGGACTGAGAGACACCAGTCAGTGTACACATATCTCCCCTGAGAGAGAGGGACTGAGAGACACCAGTCAGTGTACAGATATCTCCCTGAGAGAGAGGGACTGAGAGACACCAGTCAGTGTACAGATATCTCCCTGAGAGAGAGGGACTGAGAGACACCAGTCAGTGTACAAGATATCTCCCTGAGAGAGAGGGACTGAGAGACACCAGTCAGTGTACAGATATCTCCCTGAGAGAGAGGGACTGAGAGACACCAGTCAGTGTACAGATATCTCCCTGAGAGAGAGGGACCTGAGAGACACCAGGTCAGTGGTACAGATTTCTCCCTGAGAGAGAGGACTGAGAGACACCAGTCAGTGTACAGTATCCTGAGAGAGAGGGACTGAGAGACACCAGTCAGTGTACAGATATCTCCCTGAGAGAGAGGACTGAGAGACACCAGTCAGTGTACAGATATCTCCCTGAGAGTGAGGGACTGAGAGACACCAGTCAGTGTACAGATATCTCCCTGAGAGAGAGGGACTGAGAGACACCAGTCAGTGTACAGATATCTCCCTGAGAGAGAGGGACTGAGAGACACCAGTCAGTGTACAGATACCTCCCTGAGAGAGAGGGACTGAGAGACACCAGTCAGTGTACAGATATCTCCCTGAGAGAGAGGGACTGAGAGACACCAGTCAGTGTTACAGATATCTCCCTGAGAGAGAGGGACTGAGAGACAACAGTCAGTGTACAGATATCTCCCTGAGAGAGAGGGACTGAGAGACACCAGTCAGTGTACAGATATCTCCCTGAGAGAGAGGGACTGAGAGACACCAGTCAGTGTACAGATATCTTCCTGAGAGAGAGAGACTGAGAGACACCAGTCAGTGTACAGATATCTCCCTGAGAGAGAGGGACTGAGAGACACCAGTCAGTGTACAGATATCTCCCTGAGAGAGAGGACTGAGAGACACCAGTCAGTGTACAGATATCTCCCTGAGAGAGAGGGACTGAGAGACACCAGTCAGTGTACAGATATCTCCCTGAGAGAGAGGGACTGAGAGACACCAGTCAGTGTACAGATATCTCCCTGAGAGAGAGGGACTGAGAGACACCAGTCAGTGTACAGATATCTCCCTGAGAGAGAGGGACTGAGAGACACCAGTCAGTGTACAGATATCTCCCTGAGAGAGAGGGACTGAGAGACACCAGTCAGTGTACAGATATCTCCCTGAGAGAGAGGGACTGAGAGACACCAGTCAGTGTACAGATATCTCCCTGAGAGAGAGGGACTGAGAGACACCAGTCAGTGTACAGATATCTCCCTGAGAGAGAGGGACTGAGAGACACCAGTCAGTGTACAGATATCTCCCTGAGAGAGAGGGACTGAGAGACACCAGTCAGTGTACAGATATCTCCCTGAGAGAGAGGGACTGAGAGACACCAGTCAGTGTACAGATATCTCCCTGAGAGAGAGGGACTGAGAGACACCAGTCAGTGTACAGATATCTCCCTGAGAGAGAGGGACTGAGAGACACCAGTCAGTGTACAGATATCTCCCTGAGAGAGAGGGACTGAGAGACACCAGTCAGTGTACAGATATCTCCCTGAGAGAGAGGGACTGAGAGACACCAGTCAGTGTACAGATATCTCCCTGAGAGAGAGGGACTGAGAGACACCAGTCAGTGTACAGATATCTCCCTGAGAGAGAGGGACTGAGAGACACCAGTCAGTGTACAGATATCTCCCCTGAGAGAGAGGGACTGAGAGACACCAGTCAGTGTACAGATATCTCCCTGAGAGAGAGGGACTGAGAGACACCAGTCAGTGTACAGATATCTCCCTGAGAGAGAGGGACTGAGAGACACCAGTCAGTGTACAGATATCTCCCTGAGAGAGAGGGACTGAGAGACACCAGTCAGTGTACAGATATCTCCCTGAGAGAGAGGGACTGAGAGACACCAGTCAGTGTACAGATATCTCCCTGAGAGAGAGGGACTGAGAGACACCAGTCAGTGTACAGATATCTCCCTGAGAGAGAGGACTGAGAGACACCAGTCAGTGTACAGATATCTCCCTGAGAGAGAGGGACTGAGAGACACCAGTCAGTGTACAGATATCTCCCTGAGAGAGAGGGACTGAGAGACACCAGTCAGTGTACAGATATCTCCCTGAGAGAGAGGGACTGAGAGACACCAGTCAGTGTACAGATATCTCCCTGAGAGAGAGGGACTGAGAGACACCAGTCAGTGTACAGATATCTCCCTGAGAGAGAGGGACTGAGAGACACCAGTCAGTGTACAGATATCTCCCTGAGAGAGAGGGACTGAGAGACACCAGTCAGTGTACAGATATCTCCCTGAGAGAGAGGGACTGAGAGACACCAGTCAGTGTACAGATATCTCCCTGAGAGAGAGGGACTGAGAGACACCAGTCAGTGTACAGATATCTCCCTGAGAGAGAGGGACTGAGAGACACCAGTCAGTGTACAGATATCTCCCTGAGAGAGAGGGACTGAGAGACACCAGTCAGTGTACAGATATCTCCCTGAGAGAGAGGGACTGAGAGACACCAGTCAGTGTACAGATATCTCCCTGAGAGAGAGGGACTGAGAGACACCAGTCAGTGTACAGATATCTCCCTGAGAGAGAGGGACTGAGAGACACCAGTCAGTGTACAGATATCTCCCTGAGAGAGAGGACTGAGAGACACCAGTCAGTGTACAGATATCTCCCTGAGAGAGAGGGACTGAGAGACACCAGTCAGTGTACAGATATCTCCCTGAGAGAGAGGGACTGAGAGACACCAGTCAGTGTACAGATATCTCCCTGAGAGAGAGGGACTGAGAGACACCAGTCAGTGTACAGATATCTCCCTGAGAGAGAGGGACTGAGAGACACCAGTCAGTGTACAGATATCTCCCTGAGAGAGAGGGACTGAGAGACACCAGTCAGTGTACAGATATCTCCCTGAGAGAGAGGGACTGAGAGACACCAGTCAGTGTACAGATATCTCCCTGAGAGAGAGGGACTGAGAGACACCAGTCAGTGTACAGATATCTCCCTGAGAGAGAGGGACTGAGAGACACCAGTCAGTGTACAGATATCTCCCTGAGAGAGAGGGACTGAGAGACACCAGTCAGTGTACAGATATCTCCCTGAGAGAGAGGGACTGAGAGACACCAGTCAGTGTACAGATATCTCCCTGAGAGAGAGGGACTGAGAGACACCAGTCAGTGTACAGATATCTCCCTGAGAGAGAGGGACTGAGAGACACCAGTCAGTGTACAGATATCTCCCTGAGAGAGAGGGACTGAGAGACACCAGTCAGTGTACAGATATCTCCCTGAGAGAGAGGGACTGAGAGACACCAGTCAGTGTACAGATATCTCCCTGAGAGAGAGGGACTGAGAGACACCAGTCAGTGTACAGATATCTCCCTGAGAGAGAGGGACTGAGAGACACCAGTCAGTGTACAGATATCTCCCTGAGAGAGAGGGACTGAGAGACACCAGTCAGTGTACAGATATCTCCCTGAGAGAGAGGGACTGAGAGACACCAGTCAGTGTACAGATATCTCCCTGAGAGAGAGGGACTGAGAGACACCAGTCAGTGTACAGATATCTCCCTGAGAGAGAGGGACTGAGAGACACCAGTCAGTGTACAGATATCTCCCTGAGAGAGAGGGACTGAGAGACACCAGTCAGTGTACAGATATCTCCCTGAGAGAGAGGGACTGAGAGACACCAGTCAGTGTACAGATATCTCCCTGAGAGAGAGGGACTGAGAGACACCAGTCAGTGTACAGATATCTCCCTGAGAGTGAGGGACTGAGAGACACCAGTCAGTGTACAGATATCTCCCTGAGAGAGAGGGACTGAGAGACACCAGTCAGTGTACAGATATCTCCCTGAGAGAGAGGGACTGAGAGACACCAGTCAGTGTACAGATATCTCCCTGAGAGAGAGGGACTGAGAGACACCAGTCAGTGTACAGATATCTCCCTGAGAGAGAGGGACTGAGAGACACCAGTCAGTGTACAGATATCTCCCTGAGAGAGAGGGACTGAGAGACACCAGTCAGTGTACAGATATCTCCCTGAGAGAGCGGGACTGAGAGACACCAGTCAGTGTACACATATCTCCCTGAGAGAGAGGGACTGAGAGACACCAGTCAGTGTACAGATATCTCCCTGAGAGAGAGGGACTGAGAGACACCAGTCAGTGTACACATATCTCCCTGAGAGTGAGGGACTGAGAGACACCAGTCAGTGTACAGATATCTCCCTGAGAGAGAGGGACTGAGAGACACCAGTCAGTGTACAGATATCTCCCTGAGAGAGAGGGACTGAGAGACACCAGTCAGTGTACAGATATCTCCCTGAGAGAGAGGGACTGAGAGACACCAGTCAGTGTACAGATATCTCCCTGAGAGAGAGGACTGAGAGACACCAGTCAGTGTACAGATATCTCCCTGAGAGAGAGGGACTGAGAGACACCAGTCAGTGTACAGATATCTCCCTGAGAGAGAGGGACTGAGAGACACCAGTCAGTGTACAGATATCTCCCTGAGAGAGAGAGACTGAGAGACACCAGTCAGTGTACAGATATCTCCCTGAGAGAGAGGGACTGAGAGACACCAGTCAGTGTACACATATCTCCCTGAGAGTGAGGGACTGAGAGACACCAGTCAGTGTACAGATATCTCCCTGAGAGAGAGGGACTGAGAGACACCAGTCAGTGTACAGATATATCCCTGAGAGAGAGGGACTGAGAGTCACCAGTCAGTGTACAGATACCTCCCTGAGAGAGAGGGACTGAGAGACACCAGTCAGTGTACAGATATCTCCCTGAGAGAGAGAGGACTGAGAGACACCAGTCAGTGTACAGATATCTCCCTGAGAGAGAGGGACTGAGAGACACCAGTCAGTGTACAGATATCTCCCTGAGAGAGCGGACTGAGAGACACCAGTCAGTGTACAGATATCTCCCTGAGAGAGAGAGACTGAGAGACACCAGTCAGTGTACAGATATCTTCCCTGAGAGAGAGGGACTGAGAGACACCAGTCAGTGTACAGATATCTCCCTGAGAGAGAGGGACTGAGAGACACCAGTCAGTGTACAGATATCTCCCTGAGAGAGAGGGACAGAGAGACACCAGTCAGTGTACAGATATCTCCTGAGAGAGAGGGACTGAGAGACACCAGTCAGTGTACAGATATCTCCCTGAGAGAGAGGGACTGAGAGACACCAGTCAGTGTACAGATATCTCCCTGAGAGAGAGGGACTGAGAGACACCAGTCAGTGTACAGATATCTCCCTGAGAGAGAGGGACTGAGAGACACCAGTCAGTGTACAGATATCTCCCTGAGAGAGAGGGACTGGGAGACACCAGTCAGTGTACAGATATCTCCCTGAGAGAGAGGACTGAGAGACACCAGTCAGTGTACAGATATCTCCCTGAGAGAGAGGACTGAGAGACACCAGTCAGTGTACAGACATCTCCCTGAGAGAGAGGGACTGAGAGACACCAGTCAGTGTACAGATATCTCCCTGAGAGAGAGGGACTGAGAGACACCAGTCAGTGTACAGATATCTCCTGAGAGAGAGGGACTGAGAGACACCAGTCAGTGTACAGATATCTCCCTGAGAGAGAGGGACTGAGAGACACCAGTCAGTGTACAGATATCTCCCTGAGAGAGAGAGGACTGAGAGACACCAGTCAGTGTACAGATATCTCCCTGAGAGAGAGGGACTGAGAGACACCAGTCAGGTTAACAGATATCTCCCTGAGAGAGAGGGACTGAGAGACACCAGTCAGTGTACAGATATCTCCCTGAGAGAGAGGGACTGAGAGACACCAGTCAGTGTACAGATATCTCCCTGAGAGAGAGGGACTGAGAGACACCAGTCAGTGTACAGATATCTCCCTGAGAGAGAGGGACTGAGAGACACCAGTCAGTGTACAGATATCTCCCTGAGAGAGAGGGACTGAGAGACACCAGTCAGTGTACAGATATCTCGTTGAGAGAGAGGGACTGAGAGACACCAGTCAGTGTACAGATATCTCCTGAGAGAGAGGGACTGAGAGACACCAGTCAGTGAACAGGTATCTCCCTGAGAGAGAGGGACTGAGAGACACCAGTCAGTGTACAGATATCTCCCTGAGAGAGAGGGACTGAGAGACACCAGTCAGTGTACAGATATCTCCTGAGAGAGAGGGACTGAGAGACACCAGTCAGTGTACAGATATCTCCCTGAGAGAGAGGGACTGAGAGACACCAGTCAGTGTACAGATATCTCCTTGAGAGAGAGGGACTGAGAGACACCAGTCAGTGTACAGATATCTCCCTGAGAGAGAGAGACTGAGAGACACCAGTCAGTGTACAGATATCTCCCTGAGAGAGAGGGACTGAGAGACACCAGTCAGTGTACAGATATCTCCCTGAGAGAGAGGACTGAGAGACACCAGTCAGTGTACAGATATCTCCCTGAGAGAGAGGGACTGAGAGACACCAGTCAGTGTACAGATATCTCCCTGAGAGTGAGGGACTGAGAGACACCAGTCAGTGTACAGATATCTCCCTGAGAGAGAGGGACTGAGAGACACCAGTCAGTGTACAGATATCTCCCTGAGAGAGAGGGACTGAGAGACACCAGTCAGTGTACAGATATCTCCCTGAGAGAGAGGGACTGAGAGACACCAGTCAGTGTACAGATATCTCCCTGAGAGAGAGGGACTGAGAGACACCAGTCAGTGTACAGATATCTCCCTGAGAGAGAGGGACTGAGAGACACCAGTCAGTGTACAGATATCTCCCTGAGAGAGAGAGACTGAGAGACACCAGTCAGTGTACAGATATCTCCCTGAGAGAGAGGGACTGAGAGACACCAGTCAGTGTACAGATATCTCCCTGAGAGAGCGGGACTGAGAGACACCAGTCAGTGTACACATATCTCCCTGAGAGAGAGGGACTGAGAGACACCAGTCAGTGTACAGATACCTCCCTGAGAGAGAGGGACTGAGAGACACCAGTCAGTGTACACATATCTCCCTGAGAGTGAGGGACTGAGAGACACCAGTCAGTGTACAGATATCTCCCTGAGAGAGAGGGACTGAGAGACACCAGTCAGTGTACAGATATATCCCTGAGAGAGAGGGACTGAGAGACACCAGTCAGTGTACAGATACCTCCCTGAGAGAGAGGGACTGAGAGACACCAGTCAGTGTACAGATATCTCCCTGAGAGAGAGGGACTGAGAGACACCAGTCAGTGTACAGATATCTCCCTGAGAGAGAGGGACTGAGAGACACCAGTCAGTGTACAGATATCTCCCTGAGAGAGCGGGACTGAGAGACACCAGTCAGTGTACACATATCTCCCTGAGAGAGAGGGACTGAGAGACACCAGTCAGTGTACAGATACCTCCCTGAGAGAGAGGGACTGAGAGACACCAGTCAGTGTACACATATCTCCCTGAGAGTGAGGGACTGAGAGACACCAGTCAGTGTACAGATATCTCCCTGAGAGAGAGGGACTGAGAGACACCAGTCAGTGTACAGATATATCCCTGAGAGAGAGGGACTGAGAGACACCAGTCAGTGTACAGATACCTCCCTGAGAGAGAGGGACTGAGAGACACCAGTCAGTGTACAGATATCTCCCTGAGAGAGAGGGACTGAGAGACACCAGTCAGTGTACAGATATCTCCCTGAGAGAGAGGGACTGAGAGACACCAGTCAGTGTACAGATATCTCCCTGAGAGAGAGGGACTGAGAGACACCAGTCAGTGTACAGATATCTCCCTGAGAGAGAGGGACTGAGAGACACCAGTCAGTGTACAGTTATCTTCCTGAGAGAGAGAGACTGAGAGACACCAGTCAGTGTACAGATATCTCCCTGAGAGAGAGGGACTGAGAGACACCAGTCAGTGTACACATATCTCCCTGAGAGTGAGGGACTGAGAGACACCAGTCAGTGTACAGATATCTCCCTGAGAGAGAGGGACTGAGAGACACCAGTCAGTGTACAGATATATCCCTGAGAGAGAGGGACTGAGAGACACCAGTCAGTGTACAGATACCTCCCTGAGAGAGAGGGACTGAGAGACACCAGTCAGTGTACAGATATCTCCCTGAGAGAGAGAGACTGAGAGACACCAGTCAGTGTACAGATATCTCCCTGAGAGAGAGGGACTGAGAGACACCAGTCAGTGTACAGATATCTCCCTGAGAGAGCGGGACTGAGAGACACCAGTCAGTGTACACATATCTCCCTGAGAGAGAGGGACTGAGAGACACCAGTCAGTGTACAGATACCTCCCTGAGAGAGAGGGACTGAGAGACACCAGTCAGTGTACACATATCTCCCTGAGAGTGAGGGACTGAGAGACACCAGTCAGTGTACAGATATCTCCCTGAGAGAGAGGGACTGAGAGACACCAGTCAGTGTACAGATATATCCCTGAGAGAGAGGGACTGAGAGACACCAGTCAGTGTACAGATACCTCCCTGAGAGAGAGGGACTGAGAGACACCAGTCAGTGTACAGATATCTCCCTGAGAGAGAGGGACTGAGAGACACCAGTCAGTGTACAGATATCTCCCTGAGAGAGAGGGACTGAGAGACACCAGTCAGTGTACAGATATCTCCCTGAGAGAGAGGGACTGAGAGACACCAGTCAGTGTACAGATATCTCCCTGAGAGAGAGGGACTGAGAGACACCAGTCAGTGTACAGTTATCTTCCTGAGAGAGAGAGACTGAGAGACACCAGTCAGTGTACAGATATCTCCCTGAGAGAGAGGGACTGAGAGACACCAGTCAGTGTACAGATATCTCCCTGAGAGAGAGGGACTGAGAGACACCAGTCAGTGTACAGATATCTCCCTGAGAGAGAGGGACAGAGAGACACCAGTCAGTGTACAGATATCTCCCTGAGAGAGAGGGGCTGAGAGACACCAGTCATTGTACAGATATCTCCCTGAGAGAGAGGGACTGAGAGACACCAGTCAGTGTACAGATATCTCCCTGAGAGAGAGGGACTGAGAGACACCAGTCAGTGTACACATATCTCCCTGAGAGAGAGGGACTGAGAGACACCAGTCAGTGTACAGATACCTCCCTGAGAGAGAGGGACTGAGAGACACCAGTCAGTGTACAGATATCTCCCTGAGAGAGAGGGACTGAGAGACACCAGTCAGTGTACAGATATCTCCCTGAGAGAGAGGGACTGAGAGACACCAGTCAGTGTACAGATATCTCCCTGAGAGAGAGGGACTGAGAGACACCAGTCAGTGTCCAGATATCTCCCTGAGAGAGAGGGACTGAGAGACACCAGTCAGTGTACAGATATCTCCCTGGGAGAGAGGGACTGAGAGACACCAGTCAGTGTACAGATATCTCCCTGAGAGAGAGAGACTGAGAGACACCAGTCAGTGTCCAGATATCTCCCTGAGAGAGAGGGACTGAGAGACACCAGTCAGTGTACAGATATCTCCCTGAGAGAGAGGGACTGAGAGACACCAGTCAGTGTACAGATATCTCCCTGAGAGAGAGGGACTGAGAGACACCAGTCAGTGTACAGATATCTCCCTGAGAGAGAGGGACTGAGAGACACCAGTCAGTGTACAGATATCTCCCTGAGAGAGAGGGACTGAGAGACACCAGTCAGTGTACACATATCTCCCTGAGAGTGAGGGACTGAGAGACACCAGTCAGTGTACAGATATCTCCCAGAGAGAGAGGGACTGAGAGACACCAGTCAGTGTACAGATATCTCCCTGAGAGAGAGGGACTGAGAGACACCAGTCAGTGTACAGATATCTCGTTGAGAGAGAGGGACTGAGAGACACCAGTCAGTGTACAGATATCTCCCTGAGAGAGAGAGACTGAGAGACACCAGTCAGTGTACAGATATCTCCCTGAGAGAGAGGGACTGAGAGACACCAGTCAGTGTACAGATATCTCCCTGAGAGAGCGGGACTGAGAGACACCAGTCAGTGTACACATATCTCCCTGAGAGAGAGGGACTGAGAGACACCAGTCAGTGTACAGATACCTCCCTGAGAGAGAGGGACTGAGAGACACCAGTCAGTGTACACATATCTCCCTGAGAGTGAGGGACTGAGAGACACCAGTCAGTGTACAGATATCTCCCTGAGAGAGAGGGACTGAGAGACACCAGTCAGTGTACAGATATATCCCTGAGAGAGAGGGACTGAGAGACACCAGTCAGTGTACAGATACCTCCCTGAGAGAGAGGGACTGAGAGACACCAGTCAGTGTACAGATATCTCCCTGAGAGAGAGGGACTGAGAGACACCAGTCAGTGTACACATATCTCCCTGAGAGAGAGGGACTGAGAGACACCAGTCAGTGTACAGATATCTCCCTGAGAGAGCGGGACTGAGAGACACCAGTCAGTGTACACATATCTCCCTGAGAGAGAGGGACTGAGAGACACCAGTCAGTGTACAGATACCTCCCTGAGAGAGAGGGACTGAGAGACACCAGTCAGTGTACACATATCTCCCTGAGAGTGAGGGACTGAGAGACACCAGTCAGTGTACAGATATCTCCCTGAGAGAGAGGGACTGAGAGACACCAGTCAGTGTACAGATATATCCCTGAGAGAGAGGGACTGAGAGACACCAGTCAGTGTACAGATACCTCCCTGAGAGAGAGGGACTGAGAGACACCAGTCAGTGTACAGATATCTCCCTGAGAGAGAGGGACTGAGAGACACCAGTCAGTGTACAGATATCTCCCTGAGAGAGAGGGACTGAGAGACACCAGTCAGTGTACAGATATCTCCCTGAGAGAGAGGGACTGAGAGACACCAGTCAGTGTACAGATATCTCCCTGAGAGAGAGGGACTGAGAGACACCAGTCAGTGTACAGTTATCTTCCTGAGAGAGAGAGACTGAGAGACACCAGTCAGTGTACAGATATCTCCCTGAGAGAGAGGGACTGAGAGACACCAGTCAGTGTACACATATCTCCCTGAGAGTGAGGGACTGAGAGACACCAGTCAGTGTACAGATATCTCCCTGAGAGAGAGGGACTGAGAGACACCAGTCAGTGTACAGATATATCCCTGAGAGAGAGGGACTGAGAGACACCAGTCAGTGTACAGATACCTCCCTGAGAGAGAGGGACTGAGAGACACCAGTCAGTGTACAGATATCTCCCTGAGAGAGAGAGACTGAGAGACACCAGTCAGTGTACAGATATCTCCCTGAGAGAGAGGGACTGAGAGACACCAGTCAGTGTACAGATATCTCCCTGAGAGAGCGGGACTGAGAGACACCAGTCAGTGTACACATATCTCCCTGAGAGAGAGGGACTGAGAGACACCAGTCAGTGTACAGATACCTCCCTGAGAGAGAGGGACTGAGAGACACCAGTCAGTGTACACATATCTCCCTGAGAGTGAGGGACTGAGAGACACCAGTCAGTGTACAGATATCTCCCTGAGAGAGAGGGACTGAGAGACACCAGTCAGTGTACAGATATATCCCTGAGAGAGAGGGACTGAGAGACACCAGTCAGTGTACAGATACCTCCCTGAGAGAGAGGGACTGAGAGACACCAGTCAGTGTACAGATATCTCCCTGAGAGAGAGGGACTGAGAGACACCAGTCAGTGTACAGATATCTCCCTGAGAGAGAGGGACTGAGAGACACCAGTCAGTGTACAGATATCTCCCTGAGAGAGAGGGACTGAGAGACACCAGTCAGTGTACAGATATCTCCCTGAGAGAGAGGGACTGAGAGACACCAGTCAGTGTACAGTTATCTTCCTGAGAGAGAGAGACTGAGAGACACCAGTCAGTGTACAGATATCTCCCTGAGAGAGAGGGACTGAGAGACACCAGTCAGTGTACAGATATCTCCCTGAGAGAGAGGGACTGAGAGACACCAGTCAGTGTACAGATATCTCCCTGAGAGAGAGGGACAGAGAGACACCAGTCAGTGTACAGATATCTCCCTGAGAGAGAGGGGCTGAGAGACACCAGTCATTGTACAGATATCTCCCTGAGAGAGAGGGACTGAGAGACACCAGTCAGTGTACAGATATCTCCCTGAGAGAGAGGGACTGAGAGACACCAGTCAGTGTACACATATCTCCCTGAGAGAGAGGGACTGAGAGACACCAGTCAGTGTACAGATACCTCCCTGAGAGAGAGGGACTGAGAGACACCAGTCAGTGTACAGATATCTCCCTGAGAGAGAGGGACTGAGAGACACCAGTCAGTGTACAGATATCTCCCTGAGAGAGAGGGACTGAGAGACACCAGTCAGTGTACAGATATCTCCCTGAGAGAGAGGGACTGAGAGACACCAGTCAGTGTCCAGATATCTCCCTGAGAGAGAGGGACTGAGAGACACCAGTCAGTGTACAGATATCTCCCTGGGAGAGAGGGACTGAGAGACACCAGTCAGTGTACAGATATCTCCCTGAGAGAGAGAGACTGAGAGACACCAGTCAGTGTCCAGATATCTCCCTGAGAGAGAGGGACTGAGAGACACCAGTCAGTGTACAGATATCTCCCTGAGAGAGAGGGACTGAGAGACACCAGTCAGTGTACAGATATCTCCCTGAGAGAGAGGGACTGAGAGACACCAGTCAGTGTACAGATATCTCCCTGGGAGAGAGGGACTGAGAGACACCAGTCAGTGTACAGATATCTCCCTGAGAGAGAGAGACTGAGAGACACCAGTCAGTGTACAGATATCTCCCTGGGAGAGAGGGACTGAGAGACACCAGTCAGTGTACAGATATCTCCCTGTGAGAGAGAGACTGAGAGACACCAGTCAGTGTACAGATATCACCCTGAGAGAGAGGGACTGAGAGACACCAGTCAGTGTACAGATATCTCCCTGAGAGAGAGGGACTGAGAGACACCAGTCAGTGTACAGATATCTCCCTGAGAGAGAGGGACTGAGAGACACCAGTCAGTGTACAGATATCTCCCTGAGAGAGAGGGACTGAGAGACACCAGTCAGTGTCCAGATATCACCCTGAGAGAGAGGGACTGAGAGACACCAGTCAGTGTACAGATATCTCCCTGAGAGAGAGGGACTGAGAGACACCAGTCAGTGTACAGATATCTCCCTGAGAGAGAGGGACTGAGAGACACCAGTCAGTGTACAGATATCTCCCTGAGAGAGAGGGACTGAGAGACACCAGTCAGTGTACAGATATCTCCCTGAGAGAGAGGGACTGAGAGACACCAGTCAGTGTACAGATATCTCCCTGAGAGAGAGGGACTGAGAGACACCAGTCAGTGTACAGATATCTTGTTGAGAGAGAGGGACTGAGAGACACCAGTCAGTGTACAGATATCTCCCTGAGAGAGAGGGACTGAGAGACACCAGTCAGTGTACAGATATCTCCCTGGGACAGAGAAATCACAGAATTGTTAAGGTACAGAAGGCGGCCTTTCAGCCCATCGTGTCTACACCGACTCTCCAAATGAACATCGTGACTTAGTGCCATTTCCCTGCCTTTTCCCCGTGCCCCTGCACATTGTTTCTATTCAAATAATTACCCAATACCCTCTTGAATGCCTCTATTGAACCTGCCTCCACCACACTTCCAGCCAGTGCGTTCCAGACCCCAACCACTCATTTGCTTGTTTTGGAAATCATTTTAAATCTGTTTCCTTGCGTTCCTGATCCTTTTACGAGTGAGAACAGTTTCTCCCCTGTCTCCTCTGCCCTGCTTCCTCACAGTTTTAACATCTCTGTCAAATCTCCTCTCAGCCTTTTCTCCATAGAAACATAGAAAATAGGTGCAGGAGTGGGCCATTCAGCCCATCGACCCTGCCCCACCATTCAATATGATCATGGCTGATGACGCACTTTCAGTAACCCAGTCCCGCTTTCTCTCCATACCGCAAGGGCCATGTCCAGCTCCCTCCTAAACATATCTAACGAACTGGCTTCAACAGCTTTCTGTGGTAGAGAATTCCACAGGTTCACAACTCTCTGAGTGAAGAAGTTCTTCCTCATCTCAGCCCTGAATGCATTACGCCTTATTCTCAGACTGTTACCCCTAATTTTGGACTTCCCCAACATCGGGAACGTTCCACCCGCGTCTAGCCTGTCCAGTACCACCAGCATTTTATATGTTTCTGTGAGATCCCCTCTCATTCTTCCAAATTCCAGTCAGTACAAGCCCAGTTGATCCAGTTTCTCTTCATATGTCAGTCCTGCCAGTCCAGGAATCAATCTGGTGAACCTTCGCTGGACTCCCTCAGTAGCAAGTATGTCCTTCCTCACTAGGTGACTAAAACCTCACACAATACTCGATGTGTGGCCTCACCAAGGCCCTGTATAACTGCAATCAAGGTCACCATGCCATTAGCTTTCCTCACCGCCTGCTGTACCTGCATGCCAACCTTCAGCGACTGTCCCACCATGACACCCAGGTCACGATGCACTTCCCCTTTTCCTAAACTGCCACCATTCAGATAATAATCTTCCTTTCTGTTTTTGCCTAAAAAGTGGATCACCTCACATTTATCCACATTATATTGCACTCAGCCAGCCTGTCCAAGTCACATTGCAGCCTCTTAGCATCCTCCACACAGCTCACACTGCCACCCAGCTTAGTGTCATCTGCAAATTTGGAGATATTGCATTCAATTCCTTCGTCCAAATCATTAATGTATATTGTGAATAGCTGGGGTCCCAGGACTGAACCCTGCGGTATCCGACTAGTAGCTGCCTTCCACTCTGAAAAGGACCCGTTTATTCCCACTCTCTGCTTTCTGCCTGCCAACCAGTTCTCTATCCACGTCACATTACTGAATCGAACGACAGTGGACAGGCAAGAGCGGGCATTTAAAGAACGAATAGGCGGACTCCAGAAGTTGTTTATTGCTGTTTGGCGCAAGAGTTGGAAGGGAATTGTGGCCAAACCATGGCTTACAAGGGAAAAAGGGATCAAGCAGATGATCTCTCTCTATTCCCTGGCGATAAATGTGACACTTTCTGTCGGGAAAACGACACAAATGTCTGAGGAAATGTACCAACCGACTCAAGAGCAGCTTCTTCCCTGCTGCTGTCAGACTTTTGAATAGACCTACCTCGCATGAAGTCGGTCTTTCTCTACACCCTAGCTGTGAGTGTAACAGCACATTCTGCACTCTCTTATTTCCTTCTCTATGAATGGTATGCTTTGTCTGTATAGCATGCAAGAACAATACTTTTCACTGTATGCTAATACATGTGACAATAATAAATCAAATCAAAATTAGAGATAGTATCAGATTCAAGGAAGAAGCATACAAACTGACAAGAAAAAGTAATAGGCCTGAGGATTGGGAGCAGTTTAAAACTCAGCAAAGGAGGACCAAAGGATTAATTAAGAAGGGGAAAAAAAGAGTATGAAAGTCAGCTGGTGGGGAACATAAAAACTGAGTCTAAATGTTTCTATAGATTCCCTAAACAAATATGTTTATGTCAATCCTTGCAGTCAGAAACAGGAGAATTCATAATGGGGAATAAATAAATGGCTGAGGAATTAAACTTGTACTTTGCTTCACAAAGGAAGACATGAATAATGGACCAGAAGTGCTGAGAGAAACATGTTTTAGTGAGGAGCTGAAGGAAATCAGCATTAGGAGAGAAATGGTTTTGGAGAGATTGATGGGATTGAAGGTGGATAAATCTCCAGGTCCTGATAATCTTCATCCTAGAGTACTTCAGGAAATGGCCCTGGAAATAGTAGATCCAATAGTGGTTATTTTCCAAAATTCTTTGGACTCTAGACTAGTTCCTATAGAGTGGAGGGTAGATAATGTAAGCCCGCTGTTCAAAAACAGAGGTAAAGAGAAAACAGGGATCTATAGATCAGTGACTAAATCGGTTAGGATTATATCCACTGGAGATTAGAAGAGTGAGAGGGGATCTCATAGAAACTTATAAAATTCTAACAGGGTTAGACAGGGTAGATTCAGGTTGGGGGAGTCTAGAACTAGGGGCCATAGTTTGAGGATAAGGGGTAAACCCTTTTGAACTGAGGTGAGGAGAAATTTCTTCACCCAGAGAGTGGTGAATGTGTGGAATTCACTACCACAGAATGTAGTTGAGGCCAAAACGTTGTCTGATTTCAAGAATAAATTAGGTATAGCTCTTGGATCAAGGGATATGGGGGGAAGGTTGGGATCAGGATATTAAATTCCATGATCAGCCAAGATCAAAATGAATGGCGGAGCAGGCTCAAAGGGCCAAATGGCCTACTCCTACTTTTTATGTTTCTATGTTTAATACATTAGCCCCAATATCATGAGCTTTAATTTTGCTCACTAATCTCTTGTGTGGGACCTTGTCAAAAGCCTTTAGAAAGCCCAGATACACAACATCCACTGGTTCACCCTTGTCCACTCTACTGGCCACATCCTCAAAAAATTCCAGAAGATTTGTCAAGCACAATTTCCCTTCAGTGGATCCTTGCTGACTTGGACCGATCCTGTCACCGCTTTCCAAATGCTCAGTTATTGCATCCTTAATAATTGACTTCCCCACCATCGATGTCAGGCTGACCGGTCTATAATTCTCTGTTTTCTCTCACCCGTCTTTTTAAAAAAATGAGGGTTCATTACCGAGCCCCCAATTCATTGGAACTCTTCCAGAGTCTATAGAATGCTGGAAAATGATCACCAATGCATCCATTATTTCTAGGGCCACTTCCTTGAGTATTCTGGGATGCAGAGCATCAGGCCCTGAGGACTTATCGGGTTTTAATCCCAGCAACGTCCCCAGTACAATTTCCCGACTAATAAGGATTTCCTTCCATTCCTCCTTCATGCTAAACCCTCTGTCCCCTAGTATTTCTGGAAGGTTATTTGTGTCCAAGGAGAACAGTCCCAACCTCTCCAATCTATCGGCATAACGAAAGCTTCTCATCCCTGAAATCATTCTTGTAAACATCTTCTGTACTCTCTGCAATGTGCTTAGATCCTTCCAATAGTGTGGCACCCAGGACTGTGCATAATACTTGCAGCTGAGGTCTAACTAGTGTCTTGTATTCTATGCCCCTATTAATAAAGCCCACAATATTACATACTTTATTAACTACTCTCTCTCCACTGTCAATGATCTATGGTAAGAAGTCTCACAACACCAGGTTAAAGTCCAACAGGTTTATTTGGTAGCAAATACCATAAGCTTTCGGAGCACTGCTCCTTCGTCTCCACATCAATGATCTATGCACAGATACACCCAGCTCCCTCTGCTCCTGCACCCCTTTAAGAATTTTATTCCTTGTTTTATATTGTTTCCCCATGCTCTGCCTACCAACATGCATTGCTCACACTTCTCTGTATTGAACTTTATCTGCCGCCTATTTGCCCACTCCACCAACTTGTCTAAGCCCTCTTGAAGTCCTCACAGTTTACAATACTTCCAAGTTTGTCATCCACAAACTTTGAAATTGCCCGCTGCACATCAAGATCTAGATCATTGATATATGTCAGGAAAA
This sequence comes from Mustelus asterias, assembly GCF_964213995.1. NCBI lineage: Eukaryota > Metazoa > Chordata > Chondrichthyes > Carcharhiniformes > Triakidae > Mustelus > Mustelus asterias. The sequence goes on along the minus strand of NW_027590290.1, from coordinate 268,849 downwards.
ATAAGGGTTCAAATACCAACCCCTGGGGAACGCCACAAACCTTCCTCCAGCCTGAAACTATCTATTGACCATTACTCTCTGATTCCTATTATTCAGCTATTTTTGTATCCATGTTGCTACTGTCCCTTTTATTCCATGAGCTATAACTTTTCTCACAAGTCTGTTGTGTGGCACTGCATTGAATGCCTTCTGAAAGTCCATGTACACCACATCTATAGCATTACCCTCATCGACCCTCTCTGTTACCTCCTCAAAAATCTCCAGCAAGTTAGTTAAACACAATTTCTCCTTTAGAAATCCATGCCGGCTCTTCCTAATCAACTCACATTTTTCCATGACTATTAATTCTATCCTGAATAATTGTTTCTGGAAACTGGCCCACCACTAATGTTAAACTGACTGGCCTGTAATAGTCTGGGCTATCCTTGCAGCCTCATTTGAATAGGAAACACAAGGGCGGCATGGTGGCACAATGGTTATCACTGCTGCCTCACAGCGCCAGGGATCTGGGTTCAATTCCAGCCTCGGGTCACTGTCTGTGTGGAGTTTGCACATTCTCCCCGTGTCTGCGTGGGTTTCCTCCCACACTCCAAAGATGTGTGAGTTAGGTTGATTGGTCATGGTAAACTGACCCTAGTGTTAGGGGTAAATATGTGGGGTAATGGGGATAGGGCCTGGGTGGGATTGTGGTCAGTGCAGGCTCAGTGGGCCGAATGGCCTCTTTCCGCACAGTGGGGATTCTATGAGGCACAAATTACACAAATGGTTAAAATGTGAGGTTGTCCAGACTCTGAGAGAGAAAAGATATTTCCACAGATTGCTGAACAGAGTGTATACATTCAAGGCAGCGAATCCAGGAGTAAAATGAGGAAACAGTTTTGACGAACAACAGATGTGGGGAGTTCCTAACCCTATTCAGACTGCAATAATTAATCATCAATCAATGATTGGAAATCTGAGATTGACAGATTTCTGATAGCCAAGACTTGACTGATTATACAGCAAGAGGAGGAGGCCATTCGGCCCCTGTCGATCATGCTACACAGGAACAGGAGGAGACCATTCAGCCCCCCTCAATCCTTGTTATACAGGAACAGGAGGAGTCCATTCAGCCCCTCTCTAGCCTGTTACGCAGGAACAGGCAGAGCCCATCCAGCATCTTTCAATCTTGTTACACAGGAACAGGAGGAGGCCATTCAGCCCCTCCAGAGCCTGTTACACAGGAACAGGAGGAGGCCATTCAGCCCCTCCAGAGCCTGTTACACAGGAACAGGAGGAGGCCATTCTGCCCCTCCAGAGCCTGTTACACAGGAACAGGAGGAGGCTTATTCAGCCTCCTCCAGTTCCAAGCACTTGAGCATCCCCGGATTCCCATCACTCCACCATTCACGGCCGTGCCTTCAGCTGCCTAGAGCCCTTAACTCAAGGATGCCCATCATTAACCTCTCCAGCTCTCTCTCTCTGCTACTTTAAGAAGCTCCTGAAAATCTCTCTCTTTGACCGAGCTTTTGGTCGCCTGTCCCTAATATCTTCTCACATGGCTCAGTTTGATAACACTCCTGTGAGGCTTAGGTGCTCGAGAAATGGAGCACATTGTTGGTGAAGAATACATGTAGTGAATCAAGTATATTTGACCAAATAATCTGAGCAGGGATTTCCCACTCTCTGCCTCAGTGTCTCTCTCTTTCTCTACCCCCCTTCCTGTGTGTGTCTCTTTCGCTCTCTGTCTCTGTTTTTCTCTCTCTCTCTATCTCATCCTCTGTCTGTCTGTCTCTCTCTCACTCTGTCTCTCTCTCTGTGTCTTTCTCTCTGTGTCTCTCTCTCTCTCTATATATATATATTTCTCTGTCTCTCTGTCTCGCTCTCCTTGTGTGTCTCTCTCTCTCTGTCTTTGCCCCTCTGTGTCTCTGCCTCTCTGTCTGTGTGTCTCTCTCTCTGTGTCTCTGCCCCTCTCTCTGTGTCTGTGTCTCTCTCTCTCTCTCTCTGTCTCTGCCCCTCTCTCTGTGTCTCTGCCTCTCTGTCTGTGTGCCTCTCTCTCTGTCTGTCTCTCCCCCTCCCCCCGCTCGGTATTTCAGCTGCTCTCAGTCTGGTTTCCTGTTTCCACAATGCTCGAGGCCTCTCACTCTGACCCCGTGAGCTCTCTCCGCAGATGCTGCCTGACCTGCTGAGATTTTCCAGAACTTTCTGTTTAGCTTGCGTTGCGTGGTGAAGGTGGGGGATGGGGAAGAAACAGAGAGAGAGAGAGAGACAGGGGCACAGAAAGAGACAGAGAAAACCAGAATGAAAGAGACACAGACACAGATAGTGAGAGAGATAGAGACAGAGGAAGGGAAAGTGAGAGAGAGAGACAGATAAAGAGGAGAGAGAAAGATAGAGAGAGAGCAAGAGAGAGAGATAGACTGAGAGAAAGCAAGACACAGAGAAAGACAGAGAGTGAGAGAAACAGAGTGATAGACAGAGACAGAAGTAGCGAGAAAGAGAGAGACAGTGAGAGAGAGAGAGAGACAGACAGAGAGGGTGACAGAGAGAAAGAGAGACACGGGATAGACAGACAGAGTGAGACAGAGTGGGAGACAGACAAACAGCGAGAGACACAGAGAGATAGACAGAGAAAGAGAGAGTGAGAGAGACAAATGGGGTGATTTTCCCATCCCGCTGCGCTGATTTTTTAGTAAGAGCTTTAACAACACCAAGTTAACCACAGCTTGCCTCCTGGACTTGCAGAATCTCACTGGCTGTCCTGTCTGGAGACAATACACATCTCTTTAACCTGTGCTTAATGCTCCTTCCACCCACATTGTCTGTACCTTTAAAACCTGGTTGGCTGTCGAGATTTGCATTCTAATCAGTATTCTGTAACTTGATTTTGTGTCTCTGTGCCCTGTTTGAGAGCAGATTTCCACTCCATCTGACGAAGGAGCAGCGCTCCGAAAGCTAATGGCATTTGCTACCAAATAAACCTGTTGGACGTTAACCTGGTGTTGTTAAAACTCTTTCTGTGTTCACCCCAGTCCAACTCCGGCATCTCCACATCCTGATTTTTTAGCACAGTGGTGGGCGATGCGAGGGATTCGGGCATGTGTTCCCACTGCGATAGTGTCTGCCAGTGCTGGATTTCTGACAGGGAAAATATTTAAATCATCATTTTAATATCAGTTAACTGTTATTAGTGGCCCCGGGACCGACGTCTCTGGGCCCGATAGAATCTCTACCCCCCCCCCCCCCCCCCCTCTCCCTCACCTCCGCCAGGAGTATTTCACTCCAGCAGGGTTCAGACTAGCTCCCCACTTTTGGGGAACTGCAGTGAAGGGGGGGGGGGGGGTATTCGGGACACCCCGGAGGGGTTGGATGGTGGGTGGGGTGCCCCCTGGGCATGGGTGCCTCGGCAGTGTCAGCCTGTGCCCCAGCACTGCCCAAGGGGCAAAGTGCCAATGCCCAGGGGGCACCTTGGCACTGCCCATCAGGCAACGGGCAGTGGCAAGGGGGTGGGGCTTATGGGGACGGGGCGTAGCGGGTGATCAGTAGGAAAGTGGGTTCCAGTTGCCACTCCGTATTGGGATCGGTGGGGGAAGGAGGGAGGGCAGCAATTGGGGCTGGCTGGAAAGAGGGTTAGCTGAGGGGGGGGCATGGCGGAGGGTTCGACGCTGGCCCGCAACTGGTCAGGGGGCCAGCGTTCGGGCTGTGGGGGAGCAGAGGGGCGGCGTTGCGGGAGTCGTGGGGCTGGCCAGCGATCAGGAGGCTGATAGACAGGGGCCAGTGCGCCTACACCAATCTCGGCGCTGACCGATCTCGGCGCAGTGGCGCACTCAGCACGCTGGTTTCAGCCTCTCCAGCGGGAACAGGCCCCGTCCCCCCGAGCTTTTAACAATATTCGCGCTGGTGACCTCTGCACTGCACAGAATGCGGGAAATTCTTCTCTGAACTCCCACTGAAAAAAACAATCGTGAATTACTCCAGTTGTCCCATGAATATTTTTGGGAGAATTCTGGCCAAAGTGTGAGACAGACAGAGACAGCAAGAGAGAGAGAGACTGTGTGATGGACTGCGAGACAATGAGAGACAAAGACAAGACTGAGAGTGACAGACAGAGAGAGGCAGAGAGAGAGAGACAGAGAGACAGAGAGAGACAGAGAGAGAGAGAGAGTGAGCGACGAGAGAGGCAGAGAGAGAGAAAGGAGAGAATGACTGAGTGTGAGACAAAGATGGAATGGAATAGACAGATAGACAGTCAGACAGACAGACAGACAGAGCGAGGGACAGACAGACAGAGACCCCACAACTCCACATTCCTGCCGACCCCCCCGATAACCTTTCACCCCCTTGTTAATCAAGAATCTATCCAGCTCTGCCTTAAAAATATTCAAAGTCTCTGCTTCCACTGCCTTTTGAGGAAGAGAGTTCCAGAGACTCCCCACCCCCTGAGAGAAAACATTTCTCCTCATCTCCATCTTAAATGGGTGACCCCTTATTTTTGAACAGTGACCCCTGGTTCTAGATTCTCCCACAAGAGGAAACATCCTCTCCACATCCACCCTGTCAATACCCCTCAGGGGCTTACCATCTCTGAATCCCTTACTAAAAACATACTAAGAGTTACCATGGACCTCACCTCCTGACTCCCCAAAGCCTGTCCACCATCCACACCATACAAGTCTGGAGTGTGATGGAATATCCGTCACTTGCCTGAATGGGAGCAACTCCAACAACATTCAAGAAGCACAACACCACGCAGGACAAAGCCGCCCACTTGATTGTTACCCCTTCCACAAACTTCACTCCCTCCACCACCGACACACAGTGACAGCCATGTGTACCATCTACAAGATGCACTGCAGCAACTCACTCAGGTTCCTTAGGCAGCACCTTCCAAACCCATGACCACTTCCTTCGAGCAGCAGATACCTGGGAACACCAGCACCTGGAGGTTCCCCTCCAAGTTACTCACCATCCTGACTGGGAAATATATCGCCGTTCCTTCACTGTCGCTGGGTCAAAATCCTGGAACTCCCTCCCTGACAGCACTGTGGGTGTACCTACACCTCAGAGACTGCAGCAGTTCAAGAAGGCAGCTCACCACCACCTTCTCAAGAGGCAATTAGGGATGGGGCAATAAATGCTTATCCCAGGCAGCGAGGCCCACATCACGTGACACATTAAAAGCAACGTTTCAATCAATTTGCCACTTACTCTTCGAAACTCCAGCGGGTACAACCCGAGCCTGTCGAACCTTTCCTCGTAAGACAACCCGACCAATTCAGGTATTAGTTCAGTCTACCTTCTCTGAACTTCTTCCAATGCATTAAGAACCTTCCTTCGATAAGGAGATCAGTATGGTACATGGTACTCCACAACTTCCGTACGCAGAATATCTTCACTTCCTTTCTTTTCTCCAGCCCATCCTCATTCCCTTTGGACCTGGAAGATGAACATCTCCATCATTGAATCTCCCCTGTCGATCGGGGACTTCCTTTCATCGCTGTCCCTCTCTGCCCTTGCTCACTCATACCACGTCTCAAACATTTCTCAGTCCCGTTGATAGGCAACTGGCCTGAGCTATCCACACCGTCCCTCTCACTCCACGCAAGCTTCCCGATTTGCAAGTAGTTTCTGGAATTTTCTCTCTCTGTTTCCCATGACATTCTGCTCTCAGTCATAAAATCATAGAATCCCTACAGTGCAGAAGGAGCCATTCGGCCCATTGAGTCTCCACCAATCAACCCTACCCAGCCCGTATCCCCATAACCCCCATGTATTTACTCTGCAAGTCCCGCTGGCACTGAGGGGCAATTTAGCATGGCCAATCAACCTAACCCGCACATCTTTGGACTGTGGGAGGAAACCGGAGCACCCGGAGGAAACCCACGCAGACACGAGGAGAATGTCTTGGGCAACTTTCATATCATTGCTGCCCCCTGTCCCACTCCCACAACCTGTATCTCCAGTCCTGTAGGATACACTCAGGAGATGTTCAAGAGGGGCAAACAGGGATCTCAGGTCACTGCTTACAGAGATAGGGTTGTAGGGGCTGGAGGAGGTTACAGAGTTAGGGTTGTAGGGGCTGGAGGAGGTTACAGAGTTAGGGTTGTAGGGGCTGGAGGAGGTTACAGAGTTAGGGTTGTAGGGGCTGGAGGAGGTTCCAGAGATAGGGTTGTAGAGGCTGGAGGAGGTTACAGAGATAGGGTTGTAGGGGCTGGAGGAGGTTACAGAGATAGGGTTGTAGGGGCTGGAGGCGGTTACAGAGATAGGGTTGTAGGGGCTGGAGGAGATTACAGAGATAAGGTTGTAGGGGCTGGAGGAGGTTACAGAGATAGGGAGGGTTGTAGGGGGCTGGAGGAGGTCACAGAGATAGGGAGGATTATCTTAGAAATCTTAGAAACCCTACAGCACAGAAAGAGGCCATTTGGCCCATCGAGTCTGCACCGACCACAATCCCACCCAGGCCCTACCCCTACATATTTACCCACTAATCCCTCTAACCTACGCATCCCAGGACACTAAGGGCAATTTTTAGCATGGCCAATCAACCTAACCCGCACATCTTTTGGACTGTTTATTGGATTATAGGGACTGGTGGAGGTTACAGAGATAGGGAGTTTTGTAGTGGCTGGAGGAGGTTACAGAGATAGGGAGGGTTGTAGGGACTGGAGGAGATTATAGAGATAGGGAGAGATGTAGGGACTGGAGGAGGTTATGGAGATAAGAAGGTATGTAGGGATTGGGGGAGGTTACAGAGATAGTAAGGACTGAAGGAGGTTACAGAGATAGAGAGGGTTGTATGGGCTGGAGGAGGTTACAGAGATAGGGAGGGCTGTAGTGACTGGAGGAGGTTACAGAGATAGGGAGGGTTGTAGAGACTGGAGGAGGTTACAGAGATAGGGAGGGTGGTAGGGGCTGGAGGAGGTTACAGAGATAGGGAGTGTTGTAGGGACTGGAAGGTTACAGAGATGGGGGAATTGCAGGGGCTGGAGGAGGTTACAGAGATAGGGAAGGCTGTAGGGACTGGAGGAGGTTACAGAGATAGGGGGGGTTGTAGAGACTGGAGGAGGTTACAGAGATAGGGAGGGTTGTAGGGACTGGAGGAGGTTACAGAGATAGGGAGTGTTGTCAGGGCTATAGGAGGTTGCAGAGATAAGGAGGATTGTAGGGGCTGGAGGAGGTTCCATTTATAGGGAGGGTTGTAGGGCTGGAGGAGGTTAAAGAGATAGGGAGGGTGGTAGGGGCTGGAGGAGGTTACAGAGATAGGGAGGGTGGTAGGGGCTGGAGGAGGTTACAGAGATAGAGAGGGTGGTAGGGGCTGGAGGAAGTTACAGAGATAGGGAGGGTGGTAGGGGCTGGAGGAGGTTACAGAGATAGGGAGGGTTGTAGGGGCTGGAGGAGGTTAAAGAGATAGGGAGGGTGGTAGGGGCTGGAGGAGGGTACAGGGATAGGGAGCGTTGTAGGGGCTGGAGGAGGTTACAGAGATAGGGAATGTTGTAGGGGCTGGAGGAGGTTAAAGAGATAGGGAGGGTGGTAGGGGCTGGAGGAGGGTACAGAGATAGGGAGCGTTGTAGGGGCTGGAGGAGGTTAAAGAGATAGGGAGGGTGGTAGGGGCTGGAGGAGGGTACAGAGATAGGGAGGGTTGTAGGGACTGGAGGAGATTATAGAGATAGGGAGAGATGTAGGGACTGGAGGAGGTTATGGAGATAAGAAGGTATGTAGGGAGTGGGGCAGGTTACAGAGATAGGGAGGGTTGTAAGGATTGGGGGAGTTTACAGAGATAGTGAGGACTGAAGGAGGTTACAGAGATAGAGAGGGTTGTAGTGACTGGAGGAGGTTACAGAGATAGGGAGGGTTGTAGAGACTGGAGGAGGTTACAGAGATAGGGAGGGTGGTAGGGGCTGGAGGAGGTTACAGAGATAGGGAGTGTTGTAGGGACTGGAAGGTTACAGAGATGGGGGAATTGCAGGGGCTGGAGGAGGTTACAGAGATAGGGAAGGCTGTAGGGACTGGAGGAGGTTACGGAGATAGGGAGGGTTGTAGAGACTGGAGGAGGTTACAGAGATAGGGAGGGTTGTAGGGACTGGAGGAGGTTACAGAGATAGGGAGTGTTGTCAGGGCTATAGGAGGTTGCAGAGATAAGGAGGGTTGTAGGGGCTGGAGGATGTTCCATTTATAGGGAGGGTTGTAGGGGCTGGAGGAGGTTAAAGAGATAGGGAGGGTGTTAGGGGCTGGAGGAGGTTAAAGAGATAGGGAGAGAGGTAGGGGCTGGAGGAGGTTACAGAGATAGGGAATGTTGTAGGGGCTGGAGGAGGTTAAAGAGATAGGGAGGGTGGTAGGGGCTGGAGGAGGGTACAGAGATAGGGAGCGTTGTAGGGGCTGGAGGAGGGTACAGAGATAGGGAATGTTGTAGGGGCTGGAGGAGGTTAAAGAGATAGGGAGGGTGGTAGGGGCTGGAGGAGGGTACAGAGATAGGGAGCGTTGTAGGGGCTGGAGGAGGTTAAAGAGATAGGGAGGGTGGTAGGGGCTGGAGGAGGGTACAGAGATAGGGAGCGTTGTAGGGCTGGAGGAGGTTACAGAGATAGTGAGGGTGGTAGGGGCTGGAGGTGGTTACAGAGATAGGGAGGGTGGTAGGGACTGGAGGAAGTTATAGAGATAGGGAAGGCTGTAGGGACTGGAGGAGGTTACAGAGATAGGGAGTGTGGAAAGGATGTTGATTGATTTGAAAATCTGTATTTTGATCAGTGTGTTTAATTTCTCTCATCCTCTCTCACTGCCCACTGCGCTCGGTGTGCTGCTATCGATCCTGAGCTCCTGCCTTTGTGAAAACAATTTAGAAGGATATGAGAGGCCAAAAGCCAAACAGAAAGTTCTGGAAAATCTCAGCAGGTCAGGCAGCATCTGCGGAGAGAGCTCACGGGGTCAGAGTGAGAGGCCTCGAGCATTGTGGAAACAGGAAACCAGACTGAGAGCAGCTGAAATACCGAGCGGGGGGAGGGGGAGAGACAGACAGAGAGAGAGACACAGACAGAGAGGCAGAGAGAGAGAGAGAGAGGCAGAGAGAGACACACACAGACAGAGAGGCAGAGACACAGAGAGAGACAGAGATACAGAGAGAGACAGAGAGAGACAGAGATACTGAGACAGAGACCGAGAGAGAGACAGAGCAAGAGAGAGCGAGAGACAGAGACACAGAGAGAGACAGAAACACAGAGAGAGACAGAGAGAGAAAGTGAGAGACAGAGAGAGAGTGAGAGACAGAGAGACACAGAGAGAGACACCGATAGAGAGAGAGAGAGAGAGAGACAGAGAGAGAGCAAGACAGAAAGAGGCAGAAACTGAGGGAGACAGAGACTGAGGGAGACACCGATAGAGAGAGATAACGACAGAGAGAGGAAGAGAGGCACCGACAGAGAGAGAGGGACACCGACAGAGGGAGAGAGAGAGAGACACCAACAGAGAGAGAGAGAGAGACACCGACAGAGAGAGAGAGAGAGAGAGACACCGACAGAGAGAGAGAGACACCGACAGAGGGGGAGAGATACACACACCGACAGAGAAAGAGAGACCCCGGCAGAGAAAGAGAGAGAGACACCGACAGAGAGAGAGAGAGAGAGACACCGACAGAGAGAGAGAGAGACATTAACACAGAGAGAGAGAGAGAGAGACATCAACAGAGAGTGTTACAGTGAGAGAGACAAAGAGAGACAGAGATTGAGCGAATGAGACAGAGAGAGAGAGAGAGATACAGTGAGGGAGGGAGATAAAGAGACAGAAAGGGAGAAAGAGACAGGGAAGGAGGGAGGGAAAGAGAGAGAGACAGAGAGGAAGAGACTGAGAGAGAGAGAGACAGGAAGAGACAAAGAGGGAGAGAGAGAGAAAGAGAGTGAGTGTGTGAGCCAGATAGAGACAAAGTGCAAGAGAGAATGAGTGAGAGACAGAGGTAGAGAAAAATTGAAAAAGTAGACAAAGACAGACTGAGAGCCATACAGAGAGAGAGAGAGACGAGGGAGAGACAGAGAGAGAAAGAGATACAGAGAGATAGACAGAGAGAGATACAGAAAGAGACAGAGAGAAATAGAGAGACAATGTGCGATAGAGGTACAGAGACAACAGAGAAAGGTACAGAGGGAGAGAGGCAGAGTGCGAGAGAGTATGAGTGAGAGTTAGAGAGGAAGAGAGATATAGGGAGACAGAAAGCGAGAGTCAGACAGACACAGTGAGAAACACAGACAGAGAGAGATGCAGAGAAGAGATAGAATCATGGAATCCCTGCAGTGCAGAAGGAGGCCATTCGGCCCATTTAGCCTTCACGAACAATAATCCCACCCAGGTCCTATTTACCCCGTTGATCTCCCGACATTAAGGGACAATTTAGCATGGCCAATCCATTTTGGAGCGTGGGAGGAAGCAGAGCACCCGGAGGAAACCCACGCAGACACAGGGAGAATGTGCAAACTCCACACAGACAGTTATCCAAGGTCGGAATTGAACTGGGGTCCCTGCCGCTGTGAGGGAGCAGTGCTAACCACTGTGCCACCGTGCTACCCACAGATAGAGACAGAGGGATAGACAGAGCGAGATGGACAGAAAGAGAGAGAGAGAGAGAGAGAAAGCCAGAGAGGTGTAGTATAGGGAGATACAGTTAAATAGAAAGGGACATAAAGAGACAGAGAGGACGTGAGAGAGGGACAGATTGAGATAGATAAAAGAGAGACAGAAAGATAGAGAAAAAGTGAGATAAAGACAAATAGTTATTCACGCACTCTCACTCTGCCTCCCTCTGTGTCTACCTGTTTTACTTCTTTCTCAAACTCACTGTCAGTCTCTGTACCTCGTTCTGTGTATCCTGCTTTCCTCTCTGTCTCTGGACCCCCCCCTCCCCTCTCTCTCTCTGTCACACACAGCTTCTCCCAATCTCACTTACCCCGGCTTAAACGGCTGTTTTGCTCTTCTCACTGGCTGCCTGCCCTCAGTCTCCTGAAACACAACCCTGTCATTCAGTCGATTCTGGTTCATTCTGTGACCTCTCGTTCCCTCACCTTTCCCACCATCCCTCTCTCGCCAGCACATTCCTGTTGTGTTTGCTAAATCTCAGTGTTTGCACTTTTCCAACCCCCACCCCATCCTGTATTTCAGGACTGACTCAGGGAAAAATCTATCGGACAGAGGCCGTTCGCTCTGAGCAATCTTGTTCCCTGTTCTTCACACACTTCCCCTTAATCCCCTCACACTTTACACACATCTACCCAAACGTTGATGTTTGTAGACATTCCCCAACTCCTGCCCTTTAATACAAACTCTCTGATTCACAGCTCTATTCATGTATATCCTTGTTCCCAACCACAAAAGCTGCTTCCGTGCTCCCGTTATTTTCAAACACTTCCTTCTTTCCTTGCCTTTCTACACACTCTCTTCATCACAGTTTTTTTCGCGAGGTCCCTTGATCCCTGATCTTCTCAGATGCATCCTTGTTACCTTCCACCTTTTCAGATAGTCACTTATTTTTCCCAGTTTACATACTGCCTTTAATTTCTCCCATGTTCACAACCTCCCTTATTCCTGTCGCTCATTACAAACTTCCCTTGAAACTTGGGACTCATTACACACTCTCCCCAATTCCTCTCATTCAATTCACATTCATTTCAAACTCTCCGTCATTCCTCTCCTTTATTACACACTCTTGGTTATTCCTCTGTCTTATTACACACTGTCCCTTATTCTTCTCGCTCATTACATACCCTTATTCCTCTCACCTGTTGTCCCTGCCGCACAGTCTGTTTTAACCCTTATACGGTGGACAAAAAAACTACAAGTAGACGTCTTGTTCGTACAACCAATATTTATTCAAAACACACAATCAATAATCACCCACCCAACCAACAATAAGTTATCTTACAGAAAAATACTAAAGTTCAAGTCCAATACAAGACCTTGACTCAACTTTGCGTGACTGGCAAATACCCAAGCAGATATTGGCCTTTATCTGTGCGCTGGTCTCGGTTGTCCTCTGCGTGGTCTGGTCCTTTGGTCTGGTCTGACACTCTGGCTGTGGTCTTCCTTCCTTCTTGGGTTTGGTGGCTCTCCTCGTGCTGGTTGTCGCTGGCGACGGTCACCGTTGTTGTAGCTCGTTCGTGGGGTCAGAGAGAGAGAGCAATTCTTGGTTGCGTGGGGTCCTTAATTATGCTGGCTGCTTTGCCGAGGCAACGGGAAGTGTAGACAGAGTCAATGGATGGGAGGCTGGTTTGCGTGATGGACTAGACTTCATTCACAACCCTTTGTAGTTTCTTGCGGTCTTGGCAGAACAGGAGCCATACCAAGCTGTGATACAACCAGAAAGAATGCTTTCTATGGCGCATCTGTAAAAGTGAGAGTCAGAGTGGACATGCCAAATTTCCTTAGCATCCTGAGAAAGTAGAGGCATTGGTGGGGCTTTCTTAACTATAGCATCAGCATGGAAGGACCAGGACAGGTTGTTGGTGATCAGGACACCTAGAAACTTGAAGCTCTCGACCATTTCCACTTCGTCCCCATTGATGCCGACAGGGGCATGTCCTCCACGATGCTTCCTGAAGTCGATGACTCTCTCCTTCGTGTTATTGACATTGAGGAAGAGATTATTGTTGTCACACTAATTCATCGGATCTCTTTCCTGTACTCCGTCTCATCATTGTTTGAGATCCGACCCACTACAGTGGTGTCATCGGCAAACTTAAAAATTGAGTTGGAGAGGAATTTGGCCACACAGTCATAGGTGTATAAGGAGTATAATAGGGGGCTGAGAACACAGCCTTGTGAGGCACCGGTGTTGAGGATGATCGTGGAGGAGGTTTTGTTGCCTATCCTTACAGATTGTGGACTGTGAGTTAGGAAGTTCAGGATCCAGTCGCGGAGGGAGGTGCTGAGGCCCAGGCCACAGAGTTTGGAGATGAGTTTCATGGGAATAATGGTGTTGAAGGCTGAGCTGTAGTCAATAAATAGGAGTCTGACATAGGTGTCCTTGTTATCCAGGTGTTCCAGGGTTGAGTGCAGGGCCAGGGAGATGGCGTCTGCTGTGGGCCTGTTGCGGCGGTAGGTGAACTGTAGTGGATCCAGGTAGTCCGGGAGGCTGGAATTGATTCGGCCAGGATTAACCTTTCGAAGCACTTCATAATGATGGATGTCAGAGTCACCGGGCGATAGTCATTAAGGCACGCTGCTTGGCTTTTCTTTGGTACCGGGGTGATGGTCGTCTTCTTGAAACAGGTTGTTATAGAGAGGTTGAAGATGTCTGCGAATACTCCCACCATCTGGTCTGCCCAGGCTCTGAGTGCACGTCCGGGTAGCCCATCCGTGGGTTGACTTTTGAGAAGGCTGATTTGATGTCTGTGATGGTGACCTCAGATACAAGTTCGGCTGAGGTTTCCAGGCTCTCTCTGACCTCTTGTTCAAAACAGGCATAGAATGCGTTAAGCTCATCGGGGACAGATTCATTGGTGTAGCGATTCTACATGCCTTCATCTTCTAGCCTGTTATGTCTTACAGACCTTGCCATAGTCGGCAGGGGTCTGTGTGGATAGCCTGGGGTTCTAGTTTGGTCCAGTATTGTCTTTTGGCATCTTTGATGGATCTCTGTAGATTGTATCTGGATGTCTTGTATAGGTCAGTGTCACCTGACTTGAACGCCTCAGACCTGGACTTCAGCAAGCAGTGGATATCTCTGTTCATCTGTGGTTTCCAGTTGGGGAACACACGGCTTTGCTTCTTTGACATACAGTCTTCGACACATTTATTCCTCAATTCCTCTCAGTGATTATACGCTCTCTGATTGCTGTAATTCATTACACACAATCACTTATTCCACTCGCTCATTACAAACTCTCCCTTATTCCTGTGGCTCATTACCCACTCACCCTGATGGCACAGTGGTTAGCAATGCTGCCTCACTGCATCAGGGACCTGGGTTCGATTCCTGGCTTGGGTCACTGTCTGTGTGGAGTCTGCATGTTTTCCGCGTGTCTGCTTGGGTTTCCTCCGGGTGCTCCAGTTTACTCCCACCAAACGACATGCTGGTTAGGTGGATTGGCCATGCTAAATTCTCCCTCAGTGAACCCGAACAGGCGCTGAAGAGTGGCAACTAGGAGATTTTCACAGTAACTTCATTGCAGTGTTAATGTACATCTACTTGTGACACTAATAAATAAACTTTTAAACTTATTCCTCTCATTCAGTACACCCTCTCAGTTATTCCTGCAATTCATTACGCACTCTCCCGTATTCCACCCATTCATTACACACGCTCCTTTATTGCTTTCACTCACTAAACACAACCCCTTACTCACATTGCACACTCTCCATTACAAAGTCTCCTTTATTCTTCTCGCTCATTACACACTCTCACTCAATCCTCTCACTCATTACACACTCTCACTTAATCCTCTCACTCGTTACACAATCTCACTTAATCCTCTCACTCATTACACGCTCTCACTTAATCCTCTCACTCATTACACACTCTCACTTAATCCTCTCACTCATTACACACTCTCACTTAATCCTCTCACTCAATACACACTCTCACTTAATCCTCTCACTCATTACACACTCCTAATCCTCTCACTCATTACACAATCTCACTTAATCCTCTCACTCATTACACACTCTCACTTAATCCCCTCACTCATTACACACTCTCACTTAATCCTCTCGCTCATTACACACCCTCACTTAATCCTCTCACTCATTACACCCTCTCACTTAACCCTCTCACTCATTACACACTCTCACTTAATCCTCTCACTCATTACACACCCTCACTCAATCCTCACTCATTACACACTCTCACTTAATCCTCTCACTCATTACACACTTTCACTTAATCCCCTCTCATTACACACTCTCACTTAATCCTCTCACTCATTACACACTCTCACTTAATCCTCTCACTCATTACACACCCTCACTTAATCCTCTCACTCATTACACACTCTCACTTAATGCTCTCACTCATTACACACTCTCACTTAATCCTCACTCATTACACACCCTCACTTAATCCTCTCACTCATTACACACTCTCACTTAATCCTCTCACTCATTACACACTCTCACTTAATCGTCTCACTCATTACACACTCTCACTTAATCCTCTCACTCATTACACACTCTCACTTAATCCTCTCACTCATTACACACTCTCACTTAATCCTCTCACTCATTACACACTCTCACTTAATCCTCTCACTCATTACACACCCTCACTTAATCCTCTCACTCATTACACACTCTCACCTAATCCTCTCACTCATTACACACCCTCACTTAATCCTCTCACTCATTACACACTCTCACTTAATCCTCTCACTCATTACACACTCTCACTTAATGCTCTCACTCATTACACACTCTCACTTAATCCTCTCACTCATTACACACCCTCACTTAATCCTCTCACTCATTACACACTCTCACTTAATCCTCTCACTCATTACACACTCTCACTTAATCCTCTCACTCATTACACACTCTCACTTAATCCTCTCACTCATTACACACCCTCCCTTAATCCTCTCACTCATTACACACTCTCACCTAATCCTCTCACTCATTACACACCCTCACTTAATCCTCTCACTCATTACACACTGTCACTTAATCCTCTCACTCATTACACACTCTCACTTAATGCTCTCACTCATTACACACTCTCACTTAATCCTCTCACTCATTACACACTCTTACTTAATCCTCTCACTCATTACACACCCTCACTTAATCTTCTCACTCATTACACACTCTCACTTAATCCTCTCACTCATTACACACTCTCACTTAATCCTCTCACTCATTACACACTCTCACTTAATCCTCTCACTCATTACACACCCTCCCTTAATCCTCTCACTTATTACACACTCTCACCTAATCCTCTCACTCATTACACACCCTCACTTAATCCTCTCACTCATTACACACTGTCACTTAATCCTCTCACTCATTACACACTCTCACTTAATCCTCTCACTCATTACACACTCTCACTTAATCCTCTCACTCATTACACACCCTCACTTAATCCTCTCACTCATTACACACTCTCACTTAATCCTCTCACTCATTACACACTGTCACTTAATCCCCTCACTCATTACACACCCTCACTTAATCCTCTCACTCATTACACACTCTCACTTAATCCTCTCACTCATTACACACCCTCACTTAATCCTCTCACTTATTACACACTCTCACTTATTCTTCTTTCTCATTTGACTTTAAAGGAACAACTGTAAAGTGCTTGGAAGAAGGGAGTAGGTGTGAAGGGAGCGTGTGAAAAGCGTGTGACCTGGGACTGGCGTGTACTGATTTAAGGGAGAATCCGTGAAGAGAGGATTAAGAAAAGTGTGAAAAGAGCGCTGGGAAGAAGGGAGCAGGTTTAAAGAACAGTATAAAAGAAGATGTGTTATGAGTAAGGAAATACGAGGGATTGTGTGTGACAAAGAGAGCAGGTGTGTGAGCAAAGAGCAAGAGAATAAGACAATGTGTCAAAAGAGTGCGAGAAATAAGGGAGTGTGTGTAATGTGCAAGAAGAATAAGGGAGAGAGTGTAATGAGCTAATGGAATATGGAAGAGTTTGTAATGAGCAAGAGGAATATGGGAGAGTGAGTAGTGCATGATAAGCGTGAGAGAGTGCCTTCATTCTCAGTTTTGCACACACTCATCCCTCCCACTTTACACATACACCCTTAATCCATACTCTTTACATGCACTCCCTTAATCCCCTTGATCTTTTCCGACTACCTTCAATCCCTTTGCACTCTATACATATGTTCTGTTTACTTTCTGTCTTTACACACACCCTTTCTCCTTGCATTTTACACATAGTCCTTTATTCCCCTTGCTCTTTATACACACTCCCTTATTCCCTCACTCATTTCACAAGCTCCCTTAGTCTCCTTGTTCATTAAGTGCACTCCCTTATTCTCCTTACACTTTCACAAAAGTCCTTTGTAGCACTTGCTCTTTACACACACTCCCTTATACCCTTCATTCTTTCAACACACTCCCTTATTCCCCTTACACTTTGCACATACTCCCTTATATAGTTTACTCTTTGCACGCTCTCCCCTATTCACTTCACTCTTTCCACACTTCCTTATAGCCATGTTGTCTAAATGCCCGCTGTTTACCGCCTCTCTTATTCCCTGCCCTTTAACACATGTTCACTTTTTTTCAGGTCAAGAGTGTGTGGGGAGAGGGAAAAAAGGAATGTGTGAAAAGAGTAGTGAAACGCGCAGGGTGCATAGATAGGGAGATAAGGGAGTGTGTGTAAAAAGCAGCAGACTGAAGGAACATGCAAAACAGCGAATTGGAGCGCATCTGTGGGAATGAGGAAGCGTGTGAACATAGCAAGTGGATGGAGTAAGGGAGCGTGCCTATCGAGCAGAGTGAAAAAGGGAGCATGCATAAATGGTAATGTGTGAAAAGGGGAAGGGAGCATGTCATCCTTGTTTAGTCCTGCAGCACTTTATATACACACTTCCTTATTCTCACCATTTGTAAAACATGCTCCATACCATTTTCACACTCTTTACACACACCCCCTAATTCCACTCTTTCTTTACACACATTCTCTAGCTCCAACCGCTATTTATACACACTCCCTAATTCCACTCTCTATTTACACACACTCCCTAATTCCACTCTCTATTTACACACACTCCCTAATTCCACTCTCTATTTTCACACACTCCCCAATTCCACTCTCTCTTGACACATATTCTCGAAATTCAATCTTTATTTACACACACTCCCTTATCCTACTCCCAAAAGAGAAAATGCTGGAAAATCTCAGCAGGTCTGGCAGCATCTGTAAGGAGAGAAAAGAGCTGATGTTTTGAGTCCAAGATGACCCTTTGTCTAAAAGGCATAGAAAGTGGGAGATATTTATACTGCAGGGTGAGGGAATGGAAGATGAGTCATAGTCACAGAAACCAGGGGAAAAGGCTGCTAATGGGTGTCTACAGAGAGAATAAAGGGTGTGAATGGCTAAAAGACAGAGAAGCTGTGACAGATGAAGATGTTGGGGGGGGGGGGGGGGGGGAGATGGGACAGAGGTAAAATTTAGAAAAAGGGAAGCAAAGGTAAGGGAAGGGGGATAAAGTAGGGGGAAAGAGTGGGGAGGGGAAAGAAACATTAAGAAAGACAATAAAGAAATAAAAGGTAGAGAACAGTAAAAAATTAAATAAAATAGAATGAAAACAAAGGGGTGGAGGTGGGGCAGAGCAAATCATCTGAAGTTGTTGAATTCGATGTTGAGGCCGGAAGGCTGTAAAGTGCCGAGCCGGAAGATAAGCTGCTGTTCCTCCAGTTTGTGTTGAGCTTCACTGGAACATTGCAGCAGGCCAAGGACAGACATGTGGGCATGGGAGCAGGATCGTGTGTTAAAATGGCAAGCAGCTGGAACGTCAGGGTCCTGACTGCGCACAGACCGAAGGTACTCAGCAAAGTGATCACCCAGTCTACGCTTGGTCTCTCCGATATAGAGGAGACCACATTGGGAGCAGCGAATGCAATAGACCAAATTGAAAGAGGGGCAAGTGAAACGCTGCTTAACCTGGAATGAATGTTTTGGGTCTTGGATGGTGAGCATGGAAGAGGGAAAGGGACAGGTGTTACACCTACTGCCATTGCATGGGAAGGTGTCATGAGTGATGGGAGAGGTGTTGGGTATAGCGGAGGAGTGGACTAGGTTATCCCAGAGGGAACGGTCCCTGTAGAATGCTGACAGAGTCGTGAAGGGAAGGTGTGTTTGGTGGTGGCATCACATTGGAGTTGGCGAAAATTGCCGAGGATTATGCTTTGCATGTGGTGGCTGGTTGGATGAAATGTGAGAACAAGAGTGACTCTATCTTTTTTCGGGGAGGTAGAGGAGGGGGGGGGGTGGTGGTGAGGGTTGTGGCGCGGGAGATGGACTGCACACGGTTGAGAGCTGGGATTATTTGCTTTTATCCCTTATTCCACTCTCTATTTACACACACTCCCTAATTTAACTTTCTATTTACACACACTCCCTAATTCCACTCTCTCCATTTGCACAGTTTCCCAAATTCCTCACTCTATTTTGACACGCTCCCTATTCCACTCCATATTTACGCACACTCCCTAATTCCACTCTCTATTTACAGACACTCCCTAAATCCACTGTCTATTTACACATACTCCCTAATTCTACTCTCTCCATTTATTTGATTTTGATTTGATTTGATTTATTATTGTCACATGTATTAGTATGCAGTGAAAAGTATTGTTTCTTGCACGCTATATAGACAAAGCATACCATTCATTGAGAAGGAAATGAGAGAGTGCAGAATGTAGTGTTACAGTTATAGCTAGGGTGTAGAGAAAGATCAACTTAATGCAGGATAGGTCCATTCAAAAGTCTGACGGCAGCGGGGAAGAAGCTGTTCTTGAGTCGGTTGGTACGTTACCTCAGACGTTTGTATCTTTTTCCCAACGGAAGAAGGTGGAAGAGAGAATGTCCGGGGTTGTGGGCTTCTTAATTATGCTGGCTGTTTTGCCGAGGCAGTGGGAAGTGTAGACAGAGTCAATGGATGGGAGGCTGGTTCGTGTGATGGATTGGGCTACATTCTTTTGTAGTTTAGAAACATAGAAACATAGAAAAACTACAGCACGAACAGGCCCTTCGGCCCCACAAGTTGTGCCAAACACATCCCTACCTTCTAGACCTACCTATAACCCTCCATCCTATTAAGCTCCATGTCCTCATCCAGGAGTCTCTTAAAAGACCCTATTGAGTTCGCCTCCACCACCACTGACGGCAGCCAATTCCACTCACCCACCACCCTCTGTGTGAAAAACAGTCTTGCAGTCTTTTACCACACTCCCTAATTCCACTGTCTATTTAGACACACTCCCCAATTCCACTCACTATTTACACACACTCCCTGATTCCATTCTCTATTTATACATACTCCCTTATTCCATTCTCTCCTATTGCATACGCTCCCTAATACCACACTGTATTTACCGACTCTACCTAAATGCACCCTATATTCACACACAGTGTTATTCCACTCTCTTTACACCCAGTCCCTAATTCCACTCTCAGTTTACAGATGCTCCATAAATCTACTCTGTTATACACACTCCCTAATTTCACTCTCTATTTACAAATGCTCCCTAAATCCACTCTCTATTTACACATGCACCCTAACTCCAATCTCTAATTACACATGCTCTGTAATTACACTCTCTTTTTACACAAACTCCCTAATTCCACACTCTCTTTACAAACACCCAATATTCTACACAATATTTTCACACAGTCCCTCATTCCACTGTGTCTATTTGTACTCCTAATTCCAATCTCTCTTTGCACACATTCACTAATCCAGATTCTCATAACACAAGCTCTCTAATTCCACACTTTTCCTAACTCAACACAAATTATTTACACACACTCCCTAAATCCATTCTCTATTTACATGCACTCACTAATTCCACTCTCTCTATTTATACACATTCCCTAATTCCTCTCTCTATTTACGCACACTCTTTAATTCCATTCTTAATTGATTCACACCCCCTAATTCCACTCTCGTTTTACACAAACTCCTTGATTCCACACTCTATTTACATATACTCCCTAAATCCACTATCTATATACACATACTCCCTAATTACACTCCCTATTTACACAAAATCCCTACGTCATCTATCTATTTACACACGGTCCTTAATTCCATGCCCCCTCTTTACACACACTCCCCAAGTCCACTCTCTATTGTTGCCACATGCTTCATAATTACACTCTCTATTTACATGAATTCCCTGATTTCACACACTATTTACAACCAATCCCTATTCCACTTTCTATTTACAAATGCTCCCTAACTCCACTCTCTATTTACACATGTGCTCTATTATGGTCCATAATTTCCATACATATGCTCCATAATTTCACTAACCATTTACATATTCTCACCAATTCCATTCTCTATTTATACGCACTCACTAACTGAACACTCTATTTACACATGCACCCTATTTCAATTCTCCCTTTACACACACTCCCTAATTCTAGTCTCTTTACACACACTCCCTCATTCCACTCTCTCAATTCACACACACTCCTTAATTCTACTCTCTCTATTTACACAACTCCCTAATTCCGCTTTCTCTATTTACACACATTCCCTAATTCTATTCTCTCTATTTACACACACTCCTTAATTCCATTCTATCTATTTAACACACTCCCTAATTCCATCTTTTGATTTATACACACTCCCTAATTTCACTCTGTCTATTTACACACGCTCCCTAAATCCACTCTCTATTTACGCACACTCTTTAATTCCACTCTTAATTGATACACTCCCCCTAATTCCACTCTCGTTTTACACACACTCCCTAAATCCACTATCTATTTACACACACTCCCTAAATCCACTATCTATATACACATGCTCCTAATTACACTCTGTATTTACACAAAATCACTCATTCAATCTATCTATTTACACATGGTCCTTAATTCCATGCTTGCTCTTTACACGCACTCCCCAATTCCACTCTCTATTGCTGCATGCTTCATATTAACGCTCTCTATTTACATGCATTCCCTGATTTCACACACTATTTACACCACTCCCTAATTACACTCTATTTACACACACCCTGATTCCACACTCTATTTACACCCAATCTCTAATTCCTCTTTCTATTTACACACTCTCCCTAACTCCACTCTATATTTACACACGTGCCCTAATTACTGTCTCTATTTACATATACTCCCTAATTTCACTATTTACATATTGTCAGCAATTCCACTCTATTTATACGCACTCACTAATTAAACACTCTATTTACACATGCACCCTATTTCAACTCTCCCTTTACACACACTTTCTAACTCTATTCTCTCTCTTTATTCACACCCCCTAATTCTACTCTATTTATACACACTCTCTATTCCACTCTCTCAATTCATACAAACTCCTTAATTCTACTGTCTCCCTTTACACACACTCCCTAATTCTACTCTCGCTCTTTACACATACTCCCTAACTCCATTCTCTCTATTTACACACACTCCCTAATTCCACACTCTCTAATTAGACACATTTCCATTTCTACTCTCTCTATGTATACACACTCCCTAATTCCAGTCACTCTTTACACAAACTCTTGCTGAATTCAACCACTATTTACACACACTCCCTTATCCTACTCCCAAAAGAGAAAATGCTGAAAAATCTCAGCAGGTTCTGGCAGCATCTGTAAGGAGAGAAAAGAGCTGATGTTTTTCGAGTCCAGATGACCCTTTGTCAAAGCTAAAAGGCAGAGAAAGTGGGAGATATTTATACTGCAGGGTGAGGGAATGAAAGATGAGTCATAGCCACAGAAACCAGGGGAAAAGACTGCTAATGGGTGTCTACAGAGAGAATAAAGGGTGTGAATGGCCAAACGGCAGAGAAGCTGTGACAGATGAAGATGTTGGGGGAGGGCGGATGAATGGATGGGATCGAAGTAAAATTTAGAAAAGGGGAAGCAATGGGGGAGAAAAGGTAAGGGAAGGGGGATAAAGTAGGGGGAAAGAGTGGGGGTGGGAATAAATGAAGAAAGATAATAAAAAAAAAGGTAAAGAACAGTAAAAAAATGGAATAAAATAGAATGAAAACAAAGGGGTGGAGGTGGGGTAGAGCTAATCATCTGAAGTTGTTGAATTCGATGTTGAGACCGGAAGGCTGTAAAGAGCCTAGCGGAAGATAAGCTGCTGTTCCTCCAGTTTGCGTTGAGCTTCACTGGAACATTGCAGCAGGCCAAGGACAGACATGTGGACATGGGAGCAGGACTGTGTGTTAAAATGGCAAGCAGCTGGAACGTCAGGGTCCTGATTGCACACAGACCAAAGGTGCTCAGCAAAGCGATCACCCAGTCTACGCTTGGTCTCTCCGATATAGAGGAGACCACATTGGGAGCAGCGAATGCAATAGACCCAAATTGAAAGAGGGGCAAGTGAAACGCTGCTTAACCTGGAATGAATGTTTTGGACCTTGGATGGTAAGAATGGAAGAGGGAAAGGGACAGGTGTTACACCTACTGCCATTGCATGGGAAGGTGCCATGAGTGACGGGAGAGGTGTTGGGTATAGTGGAGGAGTGGCCTAGGTTATCCCGGAGGGAACAGTCTCTGCGGAATTCTGACAGAGGAGTGAAGGGGAGATGTGTTTGGTGGTGGAATAACGATGGAGTTGGCGAAAGTGGCGGAGGATTATGCTTTGCATGTGATGGCTGGTCGGGTGAAATGTGAGAACAAGGGTGACTCTATCCTTGTTCCGGGAGGGAGGGGAGGGGGTGCGGGCCATGGCGCAGGAGATGGGCTGCACACTGTTGAGGGCCAGGATAATTTGTTTTTATCACTTAATCTACTTTCGATTTACACACACTCCTTAATTCCACTCACTATTTACACACACTTCCTAATTCCATTCTCTATTTACACACACTCCCTAAATCCACCATCTATTGAGACACACTCCCTAATCCCACTCTCTCCATTTGCACATACTCCCTAATTCCACTGTCTATTTAGACACACTCCCCAATTCCATTCCCTATTTACACACACCCCCTAATTCCATTCTCTATTTACACACACTCCCTAAATCCATTGTCTGTTTAGACACACTCCCTAATTCCACTCTCTCCATTTCTTAGAAATCTTAGAAACCCTACAGCACAGAAAGAGGCCATTCGGCCCATCGAGTCTGCACCGACCACAATCCCACCCAGGCCCTACCCCCATATCCCTAGATATTTAGCCACTAATCCCTCTTACCTACGCATCCCAGGACACTAAGGGCAATTTTTTAGCATAGCCAATCAACCTAACCCGCACATCTTTGGACTGTGGGAGGAAACCGGAGCACCCGGAGGAAACCCACGCAGGCACGATGAGAATGTGCAAACTCCACTCAGGCAGTGACCCAAGCCGGGAATCGAACCCGGGTCCCTGGAGCTGTGAAGTAGCAGTGCTAACCACTGTGCTACCGTGCCGCCCCGGTACGGTAGCCCCTTACACACACACCCGAATTCCACTGTCTATTTAGACACATTCCCCAATTTCACTCCCTATTTACACACACTCCTTAATTCCACTGTCTGTTTAGACATGCTCCCTAATTCCACTCTCTCCATTTATTTGATTTTGGTTTGATTTGATTTATTATTGTCACATGTATTAGTATGCAGTGAAAATTATTGTTTCTAGCACGCTATATAGACAAAGCATACCGTTCATAGAGAAGGAAATGAGAGAGTGCAGAATGCAGTATCACAGTTATAGCTAGGGTGTAGAGAAAGATTAACTTAATGCGAGGTAGGTCCATTCAAAAGTCTGATGGCAGCAGGGAAGAAGCCGTTCTTGTGTCGGTTGGTACGTGACCTCAGAATTTTGCATTTTTTTCCCGATGGAAGAAGGTGGAAGAGAGAATGTCCGGGGTGCGTGGGGTCCTTGATTACGCTGGCTGCTTTTCCCAGACAGCGGGAAGTGTAGACAGAGTCAATGGGTGGGAGGCTGGTTCGCGTGATGGATTGGGCTACATTCTTTTGTAGTTTTTTGCGGTCTTTTACCACATTCCCCAATTCCACTCCCTATTTACACTCACTCCCAGATTCCATTCTCTATTTATACATGCTCCCTTAATCCATTCTCTCCTATTGCACACGCTCCCTAATTCCACTCTATATTTACCGACACTCCCTAAATGCACCCTTTATTCACACACTGTGTTATTCCACTCTCTTTACATACAATTCCTAATTCCACTCTCATTTTACAGATGCTCCCTAAATCCACTCTCTATTTACTCACGCACCCTAACTCCAATCTCTAATTACACATGCTCCATAATTACACTCTCTTTTTACAGACACTCCCTAATTCCACACATTCTTTACAAACACCCAATATTCTACACAACATATCTAGATAGCCACATGAACGGAGTGGGAATGGAGGGATACAAAAGAATGGTCTAGTTTGGACCAGGGAGCGGCACGGGCTTGGAGGGCCGAAGGGCCTGTTCCTGTGCTGTATTGTTCTTTATTTACACACAGTCCCTCATTCCACTGTGTCTATTTGCACCCCTAATTCCACTCTCTCTTTACACACATTCACTAATCCAGATTCTCATAACACAAGCTCCCTAATTCCACACCTTCCCTAACTCGACACAGGTTATTTACACACACTCCCTAAATCCACTCTCTCTATTTACACACTCCCTAATTCCACTCTATTTACACACACTCCCTAATTCCACTCTCTATTTACGCACACTATTTAATTCCACTCTTAATTGACACACGCCTCCTAATTCCATTCTTGTTTTACACAAACTCCCTGATTCCACACTCTATTTACACACACTCCCTAAATCCACTAGCTGTATACACATGCTCCCTAATTACACTCCCTATTTACACAAAATCCCTAATTCATCTATTTACACATGGTCCTTAATTCCATGCCCTCTCTTTACACACATTCCCCAATTCCACTCACTATGGCCACATGCTTCATAATTACACTCTCTATTTACATGCATGCCCTCATTTCACACACTATTTACACCCACTCCCTAATTACTCTATTTACACACACACCCTGATTCCACACTCTATTTACACCCAATCCCTAATTGCACTATTTACACATGCTCCCTAACTCCTCTCTCTATTTACACTCGCGTCCTAATTCCTGTCTCTATTTACATATACTCTCTAATTTCACAAACCACTAACCAGTTACATATTCTCACCAATTCCACTCCACACTCTCTATTTACACACTCTTTAATTCCACTCTTAATTGACTCATGCCCCTAATTCCACTCTAGTTTTACACACACTCCCTGATTCCATTCTCTCTATTTACACAACTCCCTAATTCCACTCCCTCTATTTACACACACCCTAAATCCAATCTCTATTGATTGCCCGTCCTAAATCTATTCTGTATTTACACATACTCACTAATTCTACTTTATCTTTAACCATACTTCCTAATTGTACCCCCTCGCTACACAAGCTCTCTAATTTGTCTCTCAATTTACACACAATCCTGAATTCCGCTGTCTCAATTTACAGACACTTCCTAATATCAGCTCTATTTATGCACGATCCCTAATTACGCACCCGCTTTACACACACTCCCTAATTCAACTTTCTTTTTTTGTTCATACTCCCTAAATACTCACCCTCTTTACTCACCCTCCTGATTCCTCTCTCAATTTGAACACAATCCCTTATTCCACTCTCTATTTTCAGATGCTCCCTAATTTCACTCTCTATCCAGATGCTCCCCAACTCTACACTCTATTTACACATGCTCTGTATTTACACTCACTATGTACAGGTGCTCCCTAAATCCACTTCCTATTCACACACACACTAATTTCTCTTTTGATTAACACACACTCCCTAATTCTGCACTCTAATTACAAACGCTTGCTAAATCCACCCGCTCTTTGCACACACTCCCTAATTCCACACCTATTTTACACATATTCCCTAATTTCTCTTTCATTTTACACAGATTCACTAATTCCATTCTCTATATTTACACACACTCCCTAATTCCATTCTGCATTTACAGATGCTCCCTAAATTCACTCTCTATTTACAGGCACTCCCGAAGTCCACTCTCTATTTACACACACTCCCTAATTCCTATGTCTATTTACACACACTCCCTAATTCCACTCTTTATTTACACACAATTCCTAATTCCAATCTTTATTTACACGCACTCCCTAATTCCACTCTCTCTTTACACATCCTCCCTTATTCAACCCACTCTTTACACACACTCCCTAATTCCTATGTCTATTTACACACACTCCCTAATCCCACTCTCTATTTACACACACTCCCTAATCCCACTCTCTATTTACACACACTCCCTAATGCCTCTTTTGATTTACAAATACTCCCTATTTCCACTCTGTATTTACAGATGCTCCCTAAGTCCACTCTCTCTTTATACACACACCCTAACTTAATCAGAGAATCATAGAATCCCTACAGTGCAAAAGGAGGCCATTCGGCCCATCAAGTCTGCACCGACAACAATTCCACCCAGGCCCTATTCCCATAACCCCACATATTTACTCTACGAATCTCCCTGACACTAAGGGTCTATTTAGCATGGCCAATCAATCTAACTTGCACATCTTTGGGCTGTGGGAGGAAACTGGAGCACCCGAAGGAAACCCATGCAAACACAGGGAGAATATGCAACCACCACACAGACAGTGACCCGAGGTTGGAATTGATTCCTGGTCCCTGGCGCTGTGAGGCAGCAGTGCTAACCACTGTGCCTCCCTCCACTCTCTATTTACATATGCACCCGAACTCCACTCTCTATTTACACACACTCTCTAAGTCCACTCTCTATTTAGACACATTCCCTAATTCCACCCATTATTTACACACGTTCCCTACTTCCACTCTCTACTTACCTCTCCCGAGGTAAAAAGGAAATCCTGGAGGATCAGAAAAGGGCCGTGCTTTGTATGCAGAGGCCTCATACATTCAGAGGGGTGAAACAAGAGCTGGGGATATTTAATTATTGTAGAAATTTTGTGGAAGATTATGCAGCCCTCGCAAAACCCCTACAAGATCTAACAAAGGGAGGAAGGGCTAGTAAAGAAAAGATAAAGTGGGGAGAGAAGGAAGCACAAGTTTTTTTCTAATTTAAAACAAGCTATAGTAACAGCTCCCACCCTGGGATTACCGGACTAAATCCTTCCACATTTTCTGTCATGAGAACGATGGAATTCAAGCCACTGTAATGGCTCAAACAGCATGGGGATGGACGAAGACCGGTAGTATAATTATTCCGCTCAAATGGATTCGGTTACCAAAGGTATGCACCGATGTGTAAGGGCCCTAGCATCGTGTATCAGAGCCCCTTACCCCAATGGGAAAAATAATCCTCCATTGTCCAGTTCTTGGACGCTGGAAGACTGAAAAGAGTTTCTGATGGCAGACGCTCAAAATGGGAAGTGGATCTTTTACCAGGAGATCGGCATGTCAAAATCAGTAGAGATACAAGGGAAAATCCAGCAGGGGGACTAACAGTACAAGGAATGGAGCATTGCATGTGCAGTGGGAGTAAATGAGGAAATAAATGATGGTCTGGTGGAAGAACTGTTTGTGGGAAAAGAGGTGGTTAACCTAAATGTGGACGGAGCAAGAAAGTATGTTAGAGGGGAGCCCTGCACTGCATGGGCAGTGGTAGATGATAAAGGTACAGTGATTGCAGGAGAACAAATCCCTGGGAATAACCCAGCACAGGTAACTGAATTAATAGCCCTGACCAAAGCCTTGGAGTCGGCTATGGGGAAATGAGTTAATATTTATACTCAGATACGCTTTCGGTGTAGTACATGATTACATGACAACTTGGAGTCGGCGAGGTTTTGTAACTTACAGTGGGGGACACGTACAATATGAGAATTTAATTAGAGACTTAATTCAAGTTGCCCGCAGCCCTCAGAAGCAGCCGTAATCAAGGTGCGAGCCCATGGAAAGACCGAAAGCCAGGCACAGAGAGGCAATAGTTGGGCTGATCAGGCTGCAAAAGATTTAATAGATCAAGATTGGGAATGGATACAAACTCCAGGAATAGCAGCAATACAAGCTAGAGATAGTGCAGACATTAATGTGAAACATGTGAAGTAAGCCTAGGTAGGTAGGGACATGACCGGCGCAACTTGTGGGCCGAAGGGCCTGTTTGTGCTGTACTTTTTCTATGTTCTATGTTCTAAATGCAAGAACAAGCGTCAGGAGATGAGAAGCAGGGGTGGAAGAATAATGGAGGACAGGAAGACCGTGATGGAATATGGGGAAGGGAAGATAATAACCCTAGATGCTACACAAACCTTGTTGAAAATATACCACGGGTTAGCTCATACAGGGAGAGATGGAATGATTACATTGTTGAAAGAATGTTGGTTATGGAAAGGCAAATGTAGCAAAGTTTTGCCAGTGATGCACATGATGCGCTCTGGTGGAACCGGGTAGTCACTGCAGAATTAAGATGGGAAATCAAGCACGGCCTAAAGGGCCTTGGGAAAATTTACAGATGGATTTTACGGGACCAATACCTCAGGTGAAGGGAAAGACATATTGTCTGGTAATTATAGATCAGTTTACTCGATGGGTTGAAGCATTTCTGTGCAAAGATGCTACAGTTAACACCGTGGCTCTTATATCAGCGAATGAAATAATACCTAGATGGGGATTGCCTTGAAAGAAGCTTCTGGATGTTGGGAATACAAAAGAGGTTCCATATTCCGTACCACCCCCAGAGTTCAGGAACGGTAGAGCGAATTAACCAGACATTAAAAAACAGTTTAACTAAAGCAATTCTACAAGAGGGAAATAGTTGGGTATGGGTTTTGCCCGCAATATCGCTGTGACAGAGAGCTACTCCCACCCAAGGAATAGGACGAACTCCCTTTGAATGAATGACAGGAAGAGCAATACACCTACCAGAGGAGGCAACAATGGGCGGTAGGGGAGAACTTGAAATAAGCCAAGGAACAGTATTCCAATGTATGAGAGATTTGATAGACCAGCTGTATTCTCTCAAAAACCATGTAATCACCCAACTGCAACATAGAGATTGGACTAAAATGACAGGAGAGAATACCCCAAAATTACCCACACCAGAGGATAGGGTAATAGTAAAACTTATAACAGACAAAAAAGATTAGGAGTCCAATGGGAGGGACCCTATGAAGTGATTGTTGCAGGACAAACATGTGCCCTAATTTTCCAATGAGTAATCCCATAATTATACACCTCCATAGACAGCCCCAAGGAATGGATAAACCTACAGAGCAGGGGGCTGGTATGGCCCTTGTGGCCGCAGCGTGAATAATGGGAATAATTTGGATTTCTAAGTGGGCCACTAGAGTAGCCCAGGACAAGGAACAGAGAAACTAAAGAGAAGAGCTAGAAATGATGTGCTTAATGTAATACTAATTGAGCGCCGAAGGGCATTTTGTTTAAACCCAGAGCATAGTACGGTCAAGAGGGGGCCCCTGTGCATCAAATACTTCACCGAGCAAGACCAGGTCACCTAGAGTACCTCAGATAAATAGCATGTAACTGAATGTAATGCAGTTGCTACGCGAGGGTGTAATTAAACATTCTACTTACCCAATACTGGTCCATAATCAAGGGAGATAGAAGGTCCATAAAGATTGTTGATAGTTGATTGTTGAAATTATTACATTGGATGAAGAGTTTACTGATTTTAACTCAGATGGGACCAGCACCTGAAGTCATTCAGCGTTCCCCTCGGGAACTGGGTGTCATCACTTACCTCTACATGGCATATATATATGCCAGAATTTCCAACCAACCAGGTGTTGGGTTTGCTCGCATGTCCCTACGCATGCTGGGGGAGGAATACCAATGTCCCTGTCCCGGTCTGAGTTGATTATGGTGGACCATCATGCCCAGTGCTTTAGGTTCCCTGGACATCGGATACCAGGATACTCTAGTGTTTGTAGCAGGATAGAATTCCACAGTGGCACATCTTGTGCAGATAGGCTGGGTCACATGAAGAGGTATACACCTGTCTTTAACATATCAAGCCCAGCTCCCAGCTTCACCCTGAAACAAATGGTACCGAAACCAAAGGGGATATACTGTATTGAGCATAGGGAAGGTCCTGGGAGTGACTTAGGCATAAATGAATGTTACAACACTGTAAACTGGACCAGCCAGCTATGCACGAGTCCACCCAGTGATATCAATCTTGTAATGTCTCTTATTGCTTCAAGAAGAGCAACACCTATCCAGCTCTCAGCGACACATATTGGATTTGTGGAGACAGAGTGTATCCTTGGCTCCCTATCAGGTGGAAGGGATCATGTTACCTCGGATATGTAGTACATTTATAATTCTCCTCGCCTTCCTTCGTTGATGCGAAACAATGTGATATCATGCTAATAGAACGCTATTTTGGCATGATGCTCCCCTCGTATGGGATTGGGATGTTAAGGCAAGAAGACACAGGATGGTGGCACAGTGGTTAGCACTGCTGCCTCACAATGCCAGGGACCCGGGTTCGATTCCTGGCTTGGGTGTGTGTGCAGTTTGCATATTCTCCCCGTGTCTGCGTGGGTTTCCTCCGGGTGCTCTGGTTTCCTCCCACAGTCCAAAGATGTGCGGGTTAGGTTGATAGGCCATGCTAAATTGCCAGTTAGTGTCAGGGGAACCAGCAAGGTAAATGCATGGGCTACAGGGATAGGGGCTGGGTAGGATTGTGGTCGGTGCAGATTCAATGGGCCGAATGGCCTACTTTTGCCCTGTAGGAATTCTATGATTCCATGACAATAGTCTAATATCAATTCTGGAAAAAGTTGCCAATGATACAGCCAATGCCCTTACTGAAATCAATGCTGAGATGGTTGCTACACACACTGTGATACTTCAGCATCGAATGGCACTGGGACTTTATCTTGGCAGCCAAGGGTAGAACATATGCTGTAATTGGATCAGAGTGTTGCACATATATACCAGATAATTCAGAGTCCATAACTGATCTAGCGGCTCATATCAAAAAGAGTTTGAGAAACTCAAGCAGGCTCAAACCTTCACTCTCGGGGGTTGGACTTCAGGCTGGCGAGGTTCCCTGGGAACATCAATCACACAAGGGATTGTGTTTATTATCGGGATCCTAGCATTCACTGTAATTCTGTACCTGCTCAAATGCTGCTGTGCACAATAGTCAAGTGTACACAGGGTGCAGCTACAATAATGGCAAACTGTGCGGAGAAAAGAGGATCCTGAATGCCAAATAACTCTTCAAGACCCGAGAATATTTACTTAAAAACATCCATTTAGTGGCCTAATCTTGGGCTGGCCAAGGGCCAAGAGGGGGGATATATTTGAGGGGTTTAGGATAACCTGGGACTAAAAAGACTAAAGATTAAGACAAACTAATTTCGAGTGAATATAGTATTAAAAAAGTACAAAGTACCTGGAGTTACAAAGGTACAGTTGGCATAGAAACACATAACCACTGTTAGAGAATTTAAACAGGTATTTTTTGAGAAACATATTGTATCTTGTATTAAAGGCATTCACCTTGGCTAATGACACTCTGGGGCATGATGGGATACAGCTGAGCGAGAAGAACCACATTCCTTGAAAACAATACAGCTACTGAGAACTATCTTATCAGCTTTGGAAAGTACAAGCTTCCCCGACTAGAGAATGAATAGAACAATTCAAATTAACTGATAAAGGCTTGCTAAGTAGACAGTGGGAAAGGAACTTTTGAACCCTACGAACTTACAAACTCTCATGTTGCCAGAGAGTGAAATGTTATTGGCCAAGGTAAATGATTCATACTAATAATTGGCTTACATCCGGCTAGGATGAGCAAACATGCGGGTAAATGATTTTTGAAAAACTATAATTGTACTACTAATAACAATGCAATTTAGAATCATTTGGGGTGCCCCAAATTATTCGCCTGCATGTGTGGACCAGGCCAGGGAAACAATAAAGTATGTCTTCCACCAGAATTACTGTCTCCGTGAATTCTTTGTATTTGCTGAGCTGTAATTAATAAAGAGAAAGCTCTCACATGAAAGCCAGCATAATACATAGGTCTCTGAAAAACTCCAGTGGAAATTGGCACTGCGAGCAGAGTTGTTTACCGGATTCCGATTGCAAGACACGCCTCCTAGATGGGTGAGTATGATTTTATTTAACCCAGTAGTTAGAGAAGTTGCATGTCAGGCTGCCAGAACCATAAGTTGAGCAACCCAACAAAAATAAGGGAGCTATGGACAACAGTATTTCTTAAGTGAAATGATGCTAATGTGTGTGTGGTGGAGGGGGGAGGGGGGTGGGGGTGGGGGGAGGTGGAGGAAGACAGACTTTTGCACTGCCCCAAATAGCAGAGCTAAAAAGCAGTGCAACCCATCTAAGGACACGCAGAATACGGAGGGAACAGAGGCAGATTTCTATATCTCTCTCTGAGTAATAGAGCAAAATAAACGCACACACCACACAGCCATAGGGCACTAGAGGGTGAGAGCCATGTGATATATTGATGTCAACTGGCCCAGACACAGGGAATCTCCAATGGGGACCCAAAGGTGGTTTAATACAAGTAATAGCACCTGAACATGGAAAATTAATAAAGGAAATGTTCAAAAAAGGATATGATTCGGACTCCCTTGAAGCCGAGCAAGAGGCTTGATGGTGGAGCAAACTAAGAACAACCCAGAAATGGCAGCAGTCATATTAGCCGCCATGGTGAAAAACCATCTCCAGAGGGAGGCATATTGTAAGCAAATAGCTGCCGTTAAGGCAGTACAGGAAGAAGAAATACGTACACCATGAGAAGGATGGTGGCAGTATCAAAGTACCCCTGACTCCCTGAAGTAGGAGAAAAAGGGGGAAGGGATCAGGAGAGAAGGGATTGAGAAAGTGCACCAGAGGAAGTTGCTCAGTATAATAATGTTTCCCCCTCCTTATGATATGACAGCCCCGTCCACTACCATGGCCCCAGTTCATACCGTAGTGAAAACTCCTGTGAATGGAGGAGTAGCCACTACCATTACCCACAAGGTGCCACTGACAGAATGTGACAAACAGGTCTTTATGGATAAGTTAGGTCTGTTGTGTCATGACCACCAGAATTTGGCTTTTTGAGATGTAATGAACAAATTAAGACAAGTTCACAATTTAACTTTGGATGATGTAAGTTATTGGTGAAAGGGGAACTAACTGGGCCAATATGGCACATGTTGCCCACTGCCCTACAGGGGAGAGAATGGACAATAGAGAAATGTCCACCCACTCAGCAAAAGTATGAGGGATTTAAACAGGACTTAAGGCGGGCTCTAAGTAGGGGACATGCCAACTGGAAAAAGGTAACCCTCATTAAGCAGACCCCTAAGGAAACAGCAGAAGAATATGGGGAAAGAAATTCAGAGTTTATGTAGATGAGAGAGGGATAATGGACCCTTTAAGAGATGATGAGATATTTTTGAACATGCTTATAGATGGATTCAGTCCAGCCCTGACTCGAATTATAGAGATGGGTCTCCCGGTGGGAAACACTTATTGGGAAATTATGAATTGGGTTATGAAAGCTGAATGCAATCATCAGAAGAATCCAAGATAACCCCAGTACAGATTGACAAGCCCCAGTTTAGGGCCACAGGAGATTGTCTTGTGTGTGGAAAGAAAGGGCATTATGCTAGAAACTGCCAAAGCAAACTCACAGGAAAGGACATTCGATGCAGTAATTGCCACAAGTTAGGGAGTGCTGATAGTGTGGGAGATGGGGTGGGGGGAAGGGGGGGGGGGGGAGCAGAGAAAAACAGGGTCTCAGGCCCACAAGATGGCTCTCGAGACTTCACCTCAAAATTCCCGAGCCTGTACAGCAGAACCACAGCCAGAAATCCAGACAGTGGCAGCTGAGCTGCTCAAGTTGATGGGACAGAAATGACAATTAACGCCCCTTGGAACTATAGGTCAGGATCCCCGGGTACATGCGGAAGCAATACTTGGGGGTCAGCCTTGTACCATGTTAATAGACACCAGAGCTACCATAT
Organism: Mustelus asterias; assembly: GCF_964213995.1. Lineage (NCBI taxonomy): Eukaryota > Metazoa > Chordata > Chondrichthyes > Carcharhiniformes > Triakidae > Mustelus > Mustelus asterias. Next base: position 234,204 of record NW_027590290.1, on the reverse strand, counting down.
CTATAACTGATTTACCATTGCAGGCCGCTCACCAAACAATACAATTAAAAGGGGTAACAGTGGGAACTAGTACTGCAGTATTAAGTAAATACATTGCATTAGAGATTGGGGGTCGGGGGAAATGGGTCCAGACACATCCCAAACAAATCTCCTTCAAAACAAAACCTCCACAGAAAATATAAATGCTCACGTGATGCTGGAACTTAGTCCTTTGGTTGGAGAATTGAAACTCTGACTTCCCAGCCTTGTAACTTCCAGCAGCTTTCAAGGTAGAGAGAATGTCACTGCTGGCCTCGAGCTTTCAGCCAGCGAACCACTGCAGGAGACAGAATTCTCACTCTGGAAAGTCAAGAAGACCTGCTTCTAGCTCGCCAGCAGAATTTACAACACCAGGGAGAGAGAGAGAGAGAAACACTGCCTTTCAGCCTGATGCTCAAACACCTTATAGAGTCATAGTCATAGAGGTTTACAGCATGGAAACAGGCCCTTCGGCCCAACTTGTCCATGCCGCCCTTTTTAAAAAATCCCTAAACTAATCCCAATTGCCCACATTTGGCCCAAATCCCTCTATACCCATTTTACCCATGTAACTGTCTAAATGCTTTTTCAAAGACAAAATTGTACCCGCCTCCACTACTGCCTCTGGCAGCTTGTTCCAGACACTCACCACCCTCTGTGAAAAAATTGCCCCTCTGGACACTTTTGTATCTCTCCCCTCTCACCTTAAACCTATGCCCTCTAGTTTTAGACTCCCCTACCTACTCTGATCTATGCCCCTCATTATTTTATAGACCTCTATAAGATCACCCCTCAGCCTCCTACGCTCCAGATAAAAAAAGTCCCAGTCTATCCAGCCTCTCCTTATAATTCAAGTTAGGGGTCATAGTTTGAGGATAAGGGGTAAACCTTTTAGAACTGAGGTGAGGAAAAATCTCTTCACCCAGAGGGTGGTGAATGTGTGGAATTCACTACCGCAGAAAGTATTTGAGGCCAAAACATTTTTTGATTTCAAGAAGAAATTACATATAACTCTTGGGGCTAAAGGGATCAAAAGATATGGGAGGAAGGGGGATCAGGATATTGAATTGGATGATCAGCCATGATAAAAATGAATGGCGGAGCAGTCTCGAAGGGCCGAATGGCCTCCTCCTGTTTCTATGTTTTCCCCTTTACCATCACACATTTCATCATTATTCTCACATCTGTCCAAGAGTCAGGAGCCTCTGATTCTCGTTTAAAATTCTGGCCTCACTTCACAGGAGCTTTAGTGAGATTCTGGTGTTCTCACTGCCCATCTTGAAAGGAAGAGTCTATCCTAATCCCAGCCTAGTTCCTTTGAGAGTGGGAGCATGGAAGCTGCACTAACAGCAGACTCTGGATATTCCAGAGGGGGAGAGTTTGTGGCTGGGATGAGCTCCCAGCTCACACACAGCTGGGGAAGCTGCTCTCTGTTTTTCCTGTCGCTGGTGTGAATCTGAGAGATTCTAGATTCTTCTTCCTGTCAGAAGCTGCTTCCTCTGAAAGCTCAACAACAGCAGCAGCAGCAGCAGCAGCAGAGTCCTGGGGCTGCGGAGAGCAGCCTGAGCACAAAGCCTCCTGTCAGAGAGCAGCTCCCCCAGCGCAGCAGCCCCCGCCCTGTCCTCACTGCCCCCCACCCCCACTGCCCCACCCTCCTCACTGCCCCAGGCCCGCGTCTCCCCCTCACAGCCCCCTTCTCTCTGCCCGACTCCCCCATACCCCCCTCACTGCCTGCCCCCCCTCACTGCCACCACCCTCTCACTGCCCCAGGCCCGCCTCTCCCCCCCCACAGCCCCCCTCTCTCTGCCCGACTCCCCCATACCCCCCTCACTGCCACCACCCTCTCACTGCCCCAGGCCCGCCTCTCCCCCCCCCCCCCCCCCCCCGCCAGCCCCCCTCCTCAGTGCCCGCCACCACCCTCACCCCGTCACTGCCTGCCTACCCCCCTCACTGCCTGCCCCCCCCCTCAGTGCCACCCCCCCCAGTGCCCGCCTCCCCCCTCACTGCCCACCTCACTGCCCGCCTCTCCCCCCCTCACTGCCCGCCTCTCCCCCCCTCACTGCCCACCTCTCCCCCTCCCTCCCATTCCCTCCCCCCGCTGCCCGCCTCCCCCCCTCACTGCCCACCTCTCCCCATCCCTCACTGACCGCCTCTCCCCCTCAGCCCCGCCCCCTCACCCCCTTCACCTCCCACTCACCCCCTCCCTCTCCCACACCCCCCTCCCCTGCACCCTTCCCCCTCCCCCTTTCCACTCCCCCCTCCGCTGCCCCCCTTCCCCTCCCCTCCCCCTTGCCCCCCTCTCCCTCCCCCCCGCCACCTCCCCCCCGTTCTCTGCCCCCTCCCCCCGTCCCCTGCCCCCTCCCCCCCCGTCCCCTCCCCCCCGTCCCCTCCCCCCCCCGTCCCCTCCCCCCCGTCCCCTCCCCCCCGTCCCCTGCCCCCTCCCCCCCGCCCCCTCCCCCCCCGTCCCCTGCCCCCTCCCCCCGTCCCCTGCCCCCTCCCCCCCGTCCCCTGCCCCCTCCCCCCCGTCCCCTGCCCCCTCCCCCCGTCCCCTGCCCCCCGTCCCCTGCCCCCGCCCCCCCGTCCCCTGCCCCCGCCCCCCCATCCCCTGCCCCCGCCCCCCCGTCCCCTGCCCCCTCCCCCCTGTCCCCTGCCCCCGTCCCCTGCCCCCGTCCCCTCCCCCTGCCCTCTCCCCCCCTCCCCTGCCCCCCTTCCCCCTCCCTCCCCTTGCCCCTCCCCCACCTCTGCCCCTCCCCCACCTCTGCCCCCCTCACCTCTGCCCCCCTCCCCCTCACCTCTGCCCCCCTCCCCCTCACCTCTGCCCCCCTCCCCCTCACCTCTGCCCCCCCTCCCCCTCCCCCTTCCCCCTGCCCCCCTACCCCCCTTCCCCTCCCCCACACCCCCTCCTCCTCTGCCCCCCACCCCTCACCTCTGCCCCCCACCCCTCACCTCTGCCCCCCTTCCCCTGCCCCCTCCCCACTGCCCCCTCCCCTCCCCTGCCCCGCCTCCGCGGGCATCGCTGCTTGAGCCGGCAGGCCGCAGGCTGACAGAGAGGAAGAGGGTGTGAGAGAGACAGTGAGGGGGGAGGGAGTTGAGCGGCGGTGCGGGCGGGGTGAAGATGGGGGTTCAGTGACCGGGTTCCGGGGCTCTGATTCGGGGCTCCGGGGGGTTTGGGGGTGAAGATGTCGGACCCGAGTTACTGGATGGAGCCGCCGGGCCCCAGGAGCCGCTCCCTGAGCGGGAAGCTGCTGCAGCGCTCGGAGAGGTAACTGCCACAGCAGCCAGCAGCCCAAACTGCATTGAAAGAACTGTCACCTGACCTGTCAATCATTGTTCCCCCTAACAATGCAAAAGGTCATAAAAGCCCAGAGTAAAAATAAACAAAACCCCATTTAAACCATTGAAGCAGCAATAAAAGGATTCTAAGCAGACAACTTGGCAACAATGAAATAAACAAAGCTGCTTATAACAGCAGACAGCATGATTAAAAATACAGTAGCATCACAACACAGTCCCTAATTACACTCTCTATTTTAGCACATGCCGTAATTCCACACTGAATTTACACACATTTCATAATGCTTCTTTCGATTTACACACGCTCCCTAGATTCATTCCCTATTTAAGACCACTTTCTATTTACAGGCACTCTAAAAGTCCACTGTCTATTTACACATGCTCCTTGATTCCACTCTCTGTTTGCAGAAGCTCTCTGAAACCACTCTGCTTACAGACGCTCCATAATTTCACTCTCTATTTACACACGTACCCTAACTCCTCACACTATTTACACACGCTCCTTAATTACATTCTCTATTTGCAAATGCTCCCTAACTTCACTCTGTATTTACACAAACTACCTAATTCTTCTTTCAATTTGCACACACTCCCTAATTCCACTATCTATTTACACACACTCCCTGTTTCTGCACTCCAGTAACAGATGCTCCCTAAATCCACTCTATTTACACACGCTCCCTAATTCGCTTTCTATTTACACACACTCCCTATTTCCACTGTCTATTTACACACATTCCCGAATTCTACTCTCAATTTACAGATGCTCCCTAATTCCACTCTCTATTTACACACAAACCCTAACTCCACTCTCTAGTTATACACACTCTCTAATTCCACTTTATTTACAAATGCTCCCTAAGTTCACTCTCTCTTTACACATGCTCCCTAATTCCACTCTCTATTTACACATGCTCCCAAATCCCTCACTCTATTTACTCACGCACACTAATTCCACTTTCTATTAACACACATACCCTTATTCCACCCAGTCTTTACACACACTCCCTCATCCACTCTCTATTTACACACACTCTCTAATTTACTCTCATTTTAAACAGACTCACTAATTCCACTCTCTGTATTTACACATACTCCTTAATTCCTCTCTCTTTTACACATTCCACTCTCTATTAATACACATCCCATAATATCGCCTTTGATTAACACATGCTCCCCAAGTCCATTCTCTATTTACACACATTCTCTAATTCTCACTCAATTTATAGATGCTCCCTAATTCCACTTTGTTAACAAGTGTGACTTAAGTGCACTCTCTCTTTACGCATGCTCCCTAATTCCTTTCAATTTACACACGCTTCCTAATTCCGCTCTCTACTTACACACGCTTCCTTAGTCCACTCCCTTTTTACACATGTCCTTAATTTCACATTCCATTTACACACACACTTAATTTCTCCTTTGCTTGACACACACACCCTGAAGGAGGAAAAATATACAGATGGGTTCACATAAGATGGTTGCCTGGCACACAAACAGTCACCTGGGAAAGACACGTTAAACGGGCACTGACTTTCAATACAGACAGCCACCTGAGATTAAAACATAAAGGACAGACAGCTATCCAAAGTTAAACATGCAGGAATCAAATCCTACAGGAAGCCAGCCAGGGCTTAAAGATAAGGACAATAGGGGAAGATAACAAGATTAACTACAGGTGGGATTGGGAATACATAACTGCAGGAAAACCAATTACTGTAAATTACTATATGAATAGGCCGAAACTAAAAACCATTGATAGCCACTGACGTAGGGAATGTATCCATTCCGAAGACAATGCGATGTTAACCTGTTCATGTCTGTATCTGCCTATATTTGTCTATAACGACGTGTTAACGATCCATCACCTACTTGATTACAACGATGTGATAATGGCTAGATGTCCGGTCCATCTATTGTGTAAAGGGTATAAAGATGGACCGCTCCTATTGTCTCATTGAGAGAAGGTTTTGCTGCTTGTTAGTCCCTTTTCTCCACGAAGCTTCGTTAAAATAAAACTGTATTCTTGAAACCTTCACGCCTGACTCAGTGATACATTTCCCACAACAATTGGCGTAGTTGGCAGGATCCTATTACTGGTGAGATCGATTGGCCACGATCGGAGCCAGGGTAGAGATCACTGAATCTGTGAGAGTCAGACAAGGTCAAGAATACAATTTGCAAGGGGTTAAACTTAAGGGGTTAAACTTAAGGGGTATTTGTAGTAATAAGTATTGTTGTATATGATATAGTGATAAGTACTAACTGCTGATAGTGATAAGTAACTGTTGCTTGTGCTGACCGACAAGAGGACAAGGTAGTGCCTGTCTCAAAACCCTGCCTTAGACCGGTTGTTAAGAGGAGGAACCTCCCACGCGAAGGTCAGGAGATTGAAGTGGGTAAAGAGACACCAAGGGCACTTAGGATTGTGAAGCACAAGTGGCAGAGGTGAGTTAACATCAAACTCTGTCGTGGCGAACAAACACAGAGTTTCTATCTGATTGCATGAAAGTTTGAAAAGTTGGGAACTGTACTGTCAATGTTGTGAAAAGCGGGGCAGAAAAGGAGCTTGATCAACTCTGACCTAAACCGGACTCCGGTGGAGAAGCACATTGCCGAGGTGGTAATAGTGGAAGCCGTGAGTATAACTTGAAACCCTGTAACGGCAGTGAAACATGGTGCTAGAGTAGTAATAGTGGCCGGGGGTAGTGAAGTCCCTACGGTAGGGAGCACACTTTACTATGGAGTAATCATGGCCGGGGTTAGTGAAGTCTGTGAAATGGCAGATAATGAAGTTAAAAGAGGACCTGCAGGATCCCTCATTGAAGTTTACATGACAGACAGGAAAGAGTTAATAAAGAGAATGCAAAAGGATGGCTGGGATACTTCTCACACCTTAGAGCAGCAGAGAAAGTGGATAAAGAAAAGAGAAACAAGACAAAGAAGATAGGAGTAATGTTAACACATCAGTTAGCTGATCTAATTGAGCAAGTAGTCACCTCTACTAAGAAGTGGAGAGAAGATAAAGAAAGGATTAGAGAATTAGAATCCCGAGTGAGGGAACTGGAAAAGCAAAACCAGGTTTTAGAAGAAAAGCAATGGAGAGGGGAAACTGTTCCTCTACTTCCTTATGAGTCCACACAACAGGGACCAACCACTCCTCCAGAGGAGTGGGAAGCGCTAGAGCACAACTTAGCGCCAGTAACCCGAGGGGGAACAAATGCGTGACCAAAGGCAACTGATCAACCCTTCACCCCAGGTGAGAGACAACAGATAATGGCTTCCCTGGGTAAAATACAACCTAGAAGCACAAACACTAAATTCTGGGAAGAATTAGACACAATCTGGGTAGGACACCAATTACACCTGAGAGACGTACACCAGCTGGTCAGGGCAGCCTGTCCAGCGGATAAGTGGAGGCACGTGGCAGCACAGGATTATAATGGGGGACGGTGGACACATGCAGTCGCCCTAACATCGGAGATAGATGCCCAACAGGCACCCTTCACCCAGTTTAAAACAGATTCAGAGGGTATTAGGGAATGCTCCCACTAACTGGAGCAGAATTACCCCAACAAAACAGTTAAAAGGGGAAGGAGCTTCTGAATACGGGGAACGGTTGTTCCAGGTATATCAAGAGTGCTCAGGACAAGGGAACCCAGGTCGAGGGGATCGAGCGTTCATCCAGGCTTTTAAGAATGGACTCTCCAGCGCTCACCAGGTCATCCTAAAAATGGGAGTGATTATGTCCCAAGATTGCGATGAATTGGTAGAGTGGGCTAGCGGAGTACCGGGAGAAGAGAAATCCCAGGCAAGAACAAGGCTAGAAAGAGTAGCAGCCGACAGTAATGGGAATGGAACAAATTCTAAACTGACTTGCCACAATTGTGGCCGGCAAGGACACTTTGCGAGGGATTGCGGGACTCCACGGAAAGGGAACAGATTTGGGAACAGTGGGAAACATTGCAGCCATTGTAATAAATATGGACACACAGAAGCAGTGTGTTGGAATAAGCAGGGAAACCCCCGACCCGATCAATGACCACAGCAGAACTGGAGGAACCACAGGACCTCCGGGGTCAGAAAGGTTGACGGTCTGCAGCCCCCATTCACAAGGGTAAGAAGGAGGGAAGGATTTACGTGTCAGCACTAGTAGGGGGCAGGCAATGTGAGATGCTAGTGGACACAGGAGCATCCATATCTGTCACTGACCTACCCTTACCCACTACAAATAGGATGATTTACCTGACCGGGATAGGAGGGAACAAAACACCCGCCTACCTGAGCGAGACCACGTTAGTAGAGATAAATAATCTGTATATACCAATGAGGTTTTATGTGTGCAAAAATAACGAGGGTACAATAATGGGAAATGATTTGATGAAAGAATATGAGATTTTGATAGACTGTGGAAAGGGAGAATTAATCTGGCCAAGACAGGACGGTCGGAAAACGAGAATAGGGAAACTTACAAGTCACCTCGAAACTATTAGGGTGGCCACAGTCACCACCAGAAATTGGGAATTAGAGACAGGAGGGTTTGGAGCCATCTGTGCCTCCGTCCCCGGAGTATGGGCTAAAACGAAGTTAGATACCGGTTTGACTAAAACGGACCCAATAAAGGTACCGGGACCGGAGCATAAGCCACACCGACAATACCCAATAAAATCAGAGGCAGAGAAAGCTGTAGTGGAGATAGTTAAAGTGTTAGTGGAGAGGGGGATTCTGAGAGAAACCACAAGTACCACTAACTCCCCAACCTGGCCAGTGAGCAAGCCTGACAGAAGCTATAGGCTCACGATAGATTACACCGGACTCAATAAAGTCACGTCCAAGTTGCACCCCATTGTAGCAAGCCCTTCGACAATCCTGAATGGACTGTCACAGGAGCATAAAATATTCACAGTATTGGACATAGCCAACGGATTCTGGTCCTTACCATTGGATCCTGAATCCCAAGACAAATTCACCTTTACAGTGGGAGACAAGCAGTACACTTGGACTCGTTTACCGCAGGGATTCCACAACAGCCCCGCTATCTTCCATCGAGCAATGAGTGACATCCTGAACAGGGTAGAACTGCCAGAGGGGAGTACGATCCTACAATATGTAGACGATATCCTGATAGCTTCAGAGTCCAAGTCAGGACATCAAGAAGCCTTAGATTTAGTACTGAATGAATTAAAAGCCGCAGGGTTAAAGGTGAGCCCCAAAAAGGCACAAATCGGGAAAACACAGGTCCTATACCCAGGACACCTTATATCCCAAGGACTTAAAGAAATGCCAACGGACCGAAAGAAGGCAATACAACAAATGCCGCGACCCGTCACCGTAAGAGGGGTCAGAAAGGTGCTAGGACTGTTTAACTATAGCCGGAGTTTCATCCCAGGGTTCGCAAAATTAGCAGAACCCATACAAAGACTAATCAAAGGGGGAAAACCTGCTTTAGATCCGATAGAATGGGGACCCGAGCAGGAAGAGGCTTACGCTAAACTAAAAACAGAACTGATATCAGCCCCTGGACTAGGATTACCCGATTCTAATAAGGACTTCCATATCCATTGTAGTAATGAGGGAGGGTTCTATTCCGCAATGGTAACACAGGACCATGGCAACAGAAAGAGAGTAAGAAGTTTAACAACACCAGGTTAAAGTCCAACAGGTTTATTTGGTAGCAAAAGCCACACAAGCTTTCGGAGCTCTTAGCCCCGTCTTCAGGTGAGTGGGAATTCTGTTCACAAACAGTTGTCCACAGTTGCGTGGACCTGCAGAGTTTCACTGGCTGTCTTGTCTGGAGACAATACACATCTTTTTAGCCTGTCTTGATGCTCTCTCCACTCACATTGTTTCGTTTCTTAAAGACTTGATTAGTTGTAAGTATTCGCATTCCAACCATTATTCATGTAAATTGAGTCTGTGTCTTTATAAGCTCTGTTTGTGAACAGAATTCCCACTCACCTGAAGAAGGGGCTAAGAGCTCCGAAAGCTTGTGTGGCTTTTGCTACCAAATAAACCTGTTGGACTTTAACCTGGTGTTGTTAAACTTCTTACTGTGTTTACCCCAGTCCAAAGCCGGCATCTCCACAACAGAAAGAGACCCATAGGGTATTATTCCACCGCAGAAGGGCCGGTAGTCACCGGACTGCCAAGGTGCAAAGCCGCCTTGGACTGCGCCGCCTGGGCTGTAAAGGTGAGCGAGCCAATAATAATAACAGGGAACATAATCCTTCACACCAAACACACCTTGGTGGAAAAGTTGAACACGAGAAAACTAAGGACAGTCTCAAACATGAGAAGGGCTAAGTGGGAAGCTGTCCTCCTACCTCCAAGCAAGTCCGTGATAATAATAAGGGATATAGGGAATAACCCAGCAGAAGGGATTTTAGACGAAGGAGAGCCACACAATTGTGAGGATATAGATATGGACGAAGAAGAGAGTAAGATAAAGGATATACCCTTAAAGGGGCGGCTCGGTAGCACAGTGGTTAGCACTGCTGCTTCACAGCTCCAGGGACCTGGGTTCGATTCCCGGCTTGGGTCACAGTCTGTGTGGAGTTTGCACATTCCCCTCGTGTCTGCGTGGGTTTCCTCCGGGTGCTCCGGTTTCTTCCCACAGTCCAAAGATGTGCGGGTTAGGTTGATTGGCCATGCTAAAAATTGCCCTTAGTGTCCTGAGATGTGTAGATTAGAGGGATTAGCGGGTAAATATGTAGGGATATGGGGGTAGAGCCTGGGTGGGATTGTGGATGGTGCAGACTCGATGGGCCAAATGGCCTCTTTCTGTACTGTAGTGTTTCTATGATTCTATGAATAACAGCTGAGGAGACCCTTTTTGTGGATTGGTCACGCAAATATGTGGAAGGATCACCCCGAACAGGGTGGGCAGTAGTGAATGACAAATTAGAGACAGTAAGGTCAGGAAGGATTGACAGAGGTCTATCCGCGCAAGTGGCAGAACTAGTGACACTCACACAGGCACTAGAGTTATCTAAAGGTAAAGACAGTCGCTATGCATTCGGAGTCATACATGACTACATGTCAGCATGGGGAAGAAGAAGGTTCATAACCACAGGAGGGACCCCTATTAAACACCAGCAAAGAATTGAGGCATTATTGAGAGCTAGCGAGAAACTTAGAGAAACCGGAGTAAACAAAATTAAAGCGCACCAGAAAGAGCCAGGAAGGGATAACCCGGATTGGTTAAATTTCAAAGGGAACCGAGCCGCAGACAGGGCGACACAGTTAGCCTTAGGACAGGAGATGGCATGGTAGCACAGTGGTTAGCACTGCTGCTTCACAGCTCCAGGGACCTGGGTTCGATTCCCGGCTTGGGTCACTGTCTGTGTGGAGTTTGCACATTCTCCTCGTGTCTGCATGGGTTTCCTCCGGGTGCTCCGGTTTCCTCCCACAGTCCAAAGATGTGCGGGTTCGGTTGATTGGCCATGCTAAAATTGCCACTTAGTGTCCTGGGATGCGTAGGTTAGAGGGATTAGTGGGTAAAATATGTAGGGATATGGGGGTAGGGCCTGGGTAGGATTGTGGTCGGTGCAGACTCGATGGGCCGAATGGCCTCTTTCTGCACTGTAGGGATTCTATGACTCTATGATTCTATGAGACAGTTGGCGAGCTGCCAATAGCAGCAACAGAACAGACCGGAGACTAAATAGATATTCGGGACTTACATGAGGATACCCCAAGGGAGGAAAAGGAGAAATGGGAAGCACAGGGAGCAGCCAAAGGGACTGATAACATTTGGAGGTGGGAAGATAAGGTAATAGCACCAGAGTGCATACAAAACACCCTATTGGGACTACACCATGGACTCTCACATGTGGGTAGAGAGGCCATGAGTATAGGAAAGGAATGGTGGTGGAAAGGAATGGGAAGAGATATAGCCCGACACTGTCACCGATGCGTGACGTGCGGGCAACACAACCCGGGTAGACCCATAAAAATTAAAATGGGACACCAGCCGAGACCAAAGAGACGTTGGGAACATCTACAACTAGATTTCACAGGGCCACTACAACAACCCCACGGCAAAACCTATTGTCTGGTTATTATAGACCAGTTCACCAGGTGGGTAGAAGCGTTCCCTACTACAAATTGTACTGCTACCACGGCGGCTAGGATATTGGCAGAAGAGGTAATCCCTAGATGGGGAGTACCCCTACAAATCGATTCGGACCAAGGGACGCACTTCACTGGAAAGGTGGTGTGGTGAACCATAGATGGTTACCACTATGGGTACTGAACCATAGATGGTTATCACTATGGGTACTGAACCATAGATGGTTACCACTATGGGTACTTGTACATATGTTACTGTTGTCACTGTTCGGGTTAGGGTTGGGGTGTTCTACCTGTTGGTATTGTTCTGTGGTACACTCCAGTTGGCTCCGCCGACCTGTAGGAGTATAAAGGTCACTGCACTGCCTGGTGACCCTTTAGTCTGCGATTGTATTGTTAAGCAGTATGCTCCATTCTTGTTACTAATAAAAGCCTTTATTTCCCGGGTACGATCCAGCCTCCCGAGTGATTTAATCACGCATCAATTTTATTAGTAACAAATTTTGGTTGAAAAAGAAAACCATGGAGCAAATGTTAAAACCCGAGCGGCTTACCTTAGATCCGCGTGCCGCTGGAGCGTCGAACACTTTCGACCATTGGTTGAAGTGTTTCCAAGATTATATCGACGCCTCAACAGCCATTCAAAACGACGCCGATAGATTGCGGGTCCTCCACGCAAGGGTAGGCGACACTGTGTATGCAACAATCCGCGATGCCCAAGACTACAAAGGGGCCATCGAACTACTTAAGAAACTGTACAACAAACCGCCAAATGAGATCCTTGCTCGACACCTTCTAGCCACTTGACGGCGGCAGCCCGGCGAAACGACGGGACAGTATCTGCGCGAACTTCAGCAGCGAGCCAGAGCCTGCAATTGCAAGTCAGTGTCGGTGACCCAGTATACTAACGATTTGATCCAAGATGCGTTCGTGGCGGGAATCGACTCATCCTATATTCGCCTGCGGCTGCTAGAGCAAGGTAACTTAGACCGAGCTAAGACGGTGGAATTGGCTGATGTGATGGAAACGGCCTCCAGAAGTCTTGAAACTTACCCCACCGACCACGTGGGAACATCGTGGCAAGTACAGCCACCGACTCAACTCTACCCAGCGGCTCCTAGGAACTGCGCGATCGTGCATTCAACCTCGGACCTGACGGCGGTGGCGGCTCCAGGAGGCCCGCGGTGCTATTTCTGTGGATTGGCAAAGCACCCTCGTCAGCGATGTCCGGCCAGAACGGTATTTTGCTCCGCGTGTGGGAAGAAAGGGCACTATGCTAAAGTGTGCCGAGCTAAACCACCTTCGAAGCCAAGCAGTGCGGCGTGTGACTCTCCAGAATCTGTCTCCTTGTCTCCAGCTTCGTCAAGGTCTTCAACCATGTGCGATTCACGAGCGCCGCCATTCCTGAGGACGACGACGCAAGACACGTGCGACCTGCGAGTGCCGCCACTTTCAACGCCATCGACCACGTGCGATCCATGGGTGCAGCCATTTTGGTCGACACCGACCGCAGACGATCAGCAGGGGTCCTCATCATCAACCATCTCAGCTGTCTGCAGTTGCACCCAAGATTCAACGGTGGCGTCAATCATCCTGGACCAGGCCAAGCCTCACAGACTCGACAAGTCCATGATGGACATAGAGGTAAACAGACGCCTAAGACATTGTCTGTTTGACAGCGGGAGCACGGAGAGTTTCATTCATCCTGACACCGTGAAACGGTGCGGTCTCCGAGTACAGATTGTCAGACAGACAATTTCTATGGCGTCGAGGTCCCGATCTGTTGCCGGGAGCTGCGTGGTAAATCTAACGGTGCGGGGCACAGTTTATGAGATTTTCAGGCTCCTCGTGCTACCGCACCTTTGCACTCCCATACTCCTGGGACTAGACTTTATGGTCCACCTGAAGAGTGTGACCCTGCAGTACGATGGGCCACTCCCTCCACTTTCAGTGGGAGAACAGCAGCCTCCAAATTGCCCAGCGCGCTCCACATGCAGTCTCTCGACCCTCAGAATCACCCCGCCATCTTTATTTGAGAATCTCGTGCCAGGCTGCAAGCCCATCGCAACTAAGAGCAGGCGTTACAGCGCTGAGGATCGGATCTTTATTCGATCTGAGGTTCAGCAGCTCCTTAGGGAAGGGATCATTCAACCTAGCACTAGCCCATGGAGAGCACAAGTCGTGGTGGTTAAAACTGGAGACAAGCCCCGGATGATTATAGACTATAGTCAGACCATTAATAGGTACATGCAGCTGGACGCGTACCCTCTCCCGCGCATATCTGACATGGTCAACCAGATTGCGCAGTACCGGGTGTTCTCCACCATCGACTTGAAGTCAGCCTATCACCAGCTCCCCATTCGCACAGAGGACCGAAAATATACGGCCTTTGAGGCGGATGGTCGTCTCTACCACTTCTTAAGGGTCCCCTTTGGCGTCACGAATGGGGTCTCGGTCTTCCAGCGTGCAATGGACCAAATGGTGGACCAAAACGGGCTACGGGCTACCTTCCCGTACCTGGACAACATCACTATCTGCGGCCATGACCAGCAGGACCACGATGCCAACCTCCTAAAGTTTTTGCGCACTGTGTCTCGCCTGAATCTGACCTATAACAGGGAGAAGTGTGTACTCAGCAAGCGCCGCCTAGCAATTCTCGGATACGTGGTGGAAAACGGGGTCCTTGGCCCTGATCCAGACCGTATGCGTCCCCTCCTTGAACTTCCCCTACCCACTAGCATCAAAGCACTGAGAAGATGCTTAGGCTTCTTTTCGTATTACGCACAGTAAGGCCCGTCGCCTTTTTCTCTCGCACCCTCCAAGGCCCTGAAATTCGGCACTCCGCTGTGGAAAAAGAGGCTCAGGCCATTGTGGAGGCCGTCCGGCATTGGCGCCATTACTTGGCTGGAAAACGATTCACTCTGCTCACGGACCAACGGTCCGTGGCGTTCATGTTCAACAACACGTTAAGGGGTAAGATCAAAAATGATAAAATCTTGAGGTGGAGAATCGAACTCTCCACCTACAACTATGATATCATGTACCGTCCGGGGAAGCTCAATGAGCCCTCAGATGCCCTGTTGCGTGGAACATGTGCCAGTGTGCAGGAGGACCGGCTACAGGCCCTCCACAATGATCTCTGCCATCTGGGGATCACTCGACTCTTCCATTTTGTAAAGGCCCGGAATCTACCCTACTCCGTAGAGGATGTCAGGTCGATAACTCGAAGCTGCCAGGTATGTGCTGAATGCAAGCCGCACTTCTACCGACCTGACAGGGCACACCTCATTAAAGCCAGTCGCCCTTTTGAAAGACTGAGTATTGATTTCAAGGGCACCCTTCCTTCGACAGATCGGAATGTGTACTTCCTCAACGTGGTTGACGAGTACTCCCGATTCCCTTTTGCCATTCCCTGTTCAGACATGACCGCTGCCACGGTTATCAAAGCATTGCGGGATCTTTTCACCCTGTTTGGTTACCCCAGTTATATCCACAGTGATAGGGGTTCGTCGTTTATGAGTGACGACTTGAGGCAATACCTGCTCTCAAAAGGGATTGCCTCAAGTAGGACTACGAGTTACAACCCCAGGGGTAACGGGCAGGTCGGAAGAGAAAACGCTACAGTCTGGAAGGCTGTCTTACTGGCGTTGAGGTCTAAGGGTCTTCCAGTCTCCCGTTGGCAAGAGGTACTTTCTGGTGCGCTCCATTCAATCCGGTCCCTCCTGTGTACGGCAACCAACGCTACCCCACATGAGCGGATGTTTACCTTCCCTAGGAAGTCTTCCTCTGGGACCTCACTGCCGTCTTGGTTGACGTACTCAGGACCTGTCCTCCTGCGGCGGCATGTTAGGACCCGCAAGTCCGACCCTTTGGTTGAACAGGTCCATCTCCTTCACGCCAACCCTCAATATGCCTATGTAGCATATCCTGACGGGCGAGAGGACACGGTCTCTATTCGAGATCTGGCGCCTGCAGGGGACCTGGAAACACCTGTCGCTCCCGCACCCCTGGTTAGGGACCCTTTGCCCTTTATCTCCCCTCCTGACACGGCGCGGGCAGTATCGGGACCACCACTTAATCCTCTTACTCCCGTGTACAGCTTGCCTGAGTCCAGGAGATTGTCGCCACCTCGGGGCGTTCCTGAGTCCAGGAGATTGTCGCCACCTCGTGGTCCACCCGTCCGTGAGGAACTGGAGGAGTCACTGGACACCATCTTGGAGAGAGGGTCATCATGGTCACCAGAACCGGCGCTACCGCCAGTGCTGAGGAGGTCGCAGAGACGGTGCGGCCCTCCGATATGACTGAACTTGTGAATATATGGACAGTTCGTACTGTTTTTTTGCCCCACTGGCCTTTGTTTTAAAGGAGGGGTGAATGTGGTGAACCATAGATGGTTACCACTATGGGTACTGAACCATAGATGGTTATCACTATGGGTACTTGTACATATGTTACTCTTGTTACTGTTCGGGTTAGGGTTGGGGTGTTCTACCTGTTGATATTGTTCTGTGGTACACTCCAGTTGGCTCCGCCTACCTGTAGGAGTATAAAGGTCACTGCACTGCCTGGTGACCCTTTAGTCTGGGATTGTATTGTTAAGCAGTATGCTCCATTCTTGTTACTAATAAAAGCCTTTATTTCCCGGGTATGATCCAGCCTCCCGAGTGATTTAATCACGCATCAGGTGGTAAAAACAGTATGCCAATTAATGGGGATAAAACAAAAATTTCACATCCCTTACCACTCACAGAGTTCTGGAATGGTGGAACGCATGAATAGAACACGAAAAAAATGCATTAGCTAAAGCTATACAAACATCGGGGAAAATGTGGACAGAAGTATTGCCCACTATACTAATGAGATTAAGAGCTACCACAAACCGGACAACCGGATTAACCCCTTATGAGCTAATGACAGGACGGGCGATGCAATTACCCGAAAGCATCATAACACGTGGGACCGATATAGGTCCACTAAAAGATAAAATCAGGAGATATGTTCTGGAACTAAGCACCCAACTAAAAGGGATGCGCAAATTGGTAAAAGACAATCAGGAAATAAAAGACGCAGAGAGAGAGCTTGAAATGCTCCCTGACGTCCCAACAGCGGGAAGTCGCGTCCGAGTGAAAACATTACCTGACAAACCAGGGTTTGCACCAAAATGGAATGGGCCACATGAAATTATAATTAGTGGAGACACCTGTGCCTGTATAGACATAAGAGGGAAAGGGGTCTGGAAACATTAGACACAGCTAAAAATATACAAGGGGACAAATAAGTAATTAAATTGATGAACTAACAGAACTGCTTTCCTCAACACAGGCAAAGACTGCAAGCAAGAACGACTGGCGCGACTGATAGATAATATAACTTGTAAAAATCATATGATTTATAGTGTTATATGAATTACAGTGTTAGGTTTGATATTTGATCATTACGAATATGTATGTAATCGTGTATGTAACTGTACTACTTTGCGTTGTCGCGACTGTAAATTTAACTGGATTGGAGGATAACTTGTTTTACAAAGCTCACATACATTTACACGGGAATCGAACTGTATGTTACCCGTTAGCACAATCTGTAGAAGCCCTATTTGTAGCCACCCCTGGGTGGACCCCTCATGACTTATATACTGTAGATACACCAGATACACCCTGTAAGGGACAAATTGGCAAATATAAAAGAGGTATACAGGGGAGATGTGTGGTACTTGTGAACCCCACAGATCCTGTGTGCAGGGAGTTCCAACAGGTGGGAGGAAAAGCTTGTTCAGATACTGCAAGCTATCCGCTTTGTTTTACGGGGCAGGGATGGGGATGTGCCTATGCCTTGGTCCCTAAGAATGATTCCTGCATACAGACGCAGTGTGTCCGTCAACATTGTCGGGTTAATAAGACACTGTTTACTTGCACTTGTGATGAACAGAAATGTCTGAATATAACCGCGGGAAGACAGCTCATTTGTGGACAATGCAATGGAACTCCCGTAAGCTCAGCCAAATGGACATCCCCATTTGATACTTACCAGGTGGTGGGATCAAATGGGGAGTCAAGTAAACCGAACAATTGGCAATATGAACGCACTCATAATCAAGACACTAAATGTTACCGGGCTAAGAAGGGATATGTGTTCCTCTTCAATGGTACTTACATGACAGAAACACCAAACCTCCCAAACCGTTTTGCAGTCGGAACAATCGGACCACTGACTGTTCCATGCCCTCAGAAGGGGCATATTCGGAGGAGAATAGTAACTCGGGCTATCAACAAAGAATTCTGCGCTGACTGGGAAGCCCCGGGCACAATGGGATCCTCACTGGGACATGGGTTCCTTGGAGCCTTATCTCTGGGGGGGGGGGGGGGGGGGGGGAGAGCAGGAGTGATTAGTGCAAAGAATAGGAATCATATTGTTTGTGGACTAACAGTCCTGGGAAACAGCACTTCAAAAGCACTGGAGGCTGTTAACCAAGAAATGGCCGAACTGAGATTATATGCACAGCAGACACGATACACAGTGGACTATCAGTTAGCACAACAAGGGGGAGTGTGTACAATTATAGGCAATAAATGCATAACCCATGTCACAGACGAGTCTTATAACATTACACAGGTCATCAACAACATCAGAGAACAACTTGATAGCTTCAGACAGGGACCCAAGAAAGGAAGTAACTGGCTGGAATGGCTAGTGGGGGGGTCCTGGGAATCTTATCTATTACATGGATTGGTCACAGTCATTTCCATTGTAATTGTCTGTTGTCTCATTGTTGGATGCCTAAAGTCTGTTGCAAGGTGATGGTGACTAGAATTGTGCCAGGAGCCAGTGTCTCCATCGAGGAAGAACCCTTGATGAAGATCCCCGCAGACATCAGAAGAAACAAAGAAGGAAAGAAGAAGAACAAAGAATTATACATATAAAAATTGTACTGTTGGTCTAAGGATTAGTGAAACTCATAATCCGACCCAAAACTGGGGACTGAAGGAGGAAAAATATACAGATGGGTTCACATAAGATGGTTGCCTGGCACACAAACAGTCACCTGGGAAAGAGACATTAAACGGGCACTGACTTTCAGTACAGACAGCCACCTGAGATTAAAACATAAAGGACAGACAGCTATCCAAAATTAAACATGCAGCAATCAAATCCTACAGGAAGCCAGCCAGGGCTTAAAGATAAGGACAATAGGGGAAGATAACGAGATTAACTACAGGTGGGATCGGGAATACATAACTGCAGGAAAACCAATTACTGTAAATTACTATATGAATAGGCCGAAACTAAAAACCATTGATAGCCACTGACGTAGGAAATGTATCCATTCCTAAGACAATGCGATGTTAACATGTTCATGTCTGTATCTGTCTGTATTTGTCTATAACGATGTGTTAACGATCGATCACCTACTTGATTACAACGATGTGATAATGGCTAGATGTCTGGTCCATCTATTGTGTAAAGGGTATAAAGATGGACCGCTCCTATTGTCTCATTGAGAGAAGGTTTGCTGCTTGTTAGTGCCTTTTCTCCACGAAGCTTCGTTAAAATAAAACTGTATTCTTGAAACCTTCAAGCCTGACCTAGTGGTACTTTTCCCACAACACTTCCTATTTCCACTCTCTATTTACACACGCTCCCAAATTCCTCACTATATTTCCTCACCTTCGCTAATTCCGCTTTCTATTAACACACATTCCCTTATTCCACCCACTATGTACACACACTCCCTAATTCCACTTTCTATTAACACACACTTCCTAATTCCACTCACTCTTTACACCCACTCCCTAATTCCCCTTTCTATTTACACATGTTCCCTAGTTTCACTCTCTATTTACACACATTCCTAATTCCACCCTCAATTTCACACATTCCATAATTACACTCTCTATTTGCACAAACTCCCAAATTCACTCTGTATTTACACACACTTCCTAATGCCTGTGTCGATTTTCACATGCTCCCTAATGCCACTGTATTTATAGATGCTCCCAAAGTCCACTCTCTATTTACAGACGCTCTCAAAATCCACTCTATTTATACACACTCCATAATACCAATTTCTATTTGCAGAGGCTCCCTAATTCCACTCGCTTTTTACAGACGCACCCTAAGTCCACTCTCTATTTCTACACACACAGCAACTGCACTCTCTATTTACACACGTTCCCTAATTACACACTCTATTTACTAATGCTCCCTAAGTCCACTCTCTATTTACAGACACTCTAATTCGTCTTTCGATTTACACATTTAAATCCACTCCCTAAGTCTACTCTTCATTTGCACACGCTCTGTAATTTCACTCTATTTGCTCACGCTACCTAATTCCTCTCTCTATTTACACACACTCTCAACTTCCTCTTTTGTTTTACATACACTCCCTAATTTCACTCTCTCTTTACACACACTCCCTTATTCCACCCATTCTTTCACACACTCCTTAATTCCACTCTCTATTTACACACACTCCCTCATTACACTCTCTTTACTCAAGCTCTCTTTTTCCACCCACTCTTTACACACTCTCCCCAATTCCACTCGCTATTAAAGCACACTCCCTAATTTCACTCTCTATTTACACACACTGTCTAGTGCCTATTTTGATTTACACATGGTCCCTATTTCCACTCACTATTTATTGATGATTCCTGAGTCCACTCTTTTTACACATACACCCTAACATCACTCTCTATTTACACATGTTCCCTAATTACTCTCTATTTAAGTCCACTCTCTGTTAACACCCGCTCCCTATTTTCACTCTCTATTTACACATGCACCCTAATTCCTCACTCTATTTACACATGCTCTCTACTTCCTCTTTTGATTTACACATGCTCCCTAATTTCACACTCTATTTACACACACTCCCTAATTCAACTCTCCCTTTATACACTCTCCCTTATTCCCCCATTCTTTTTACACACCCTCCCAAATTCCCCTCTTTTTACACACATACCCTAGTTTCACTCTCTATTTAACACACTCCCTAATTCCCCTCTTAATTTGCACACACTCCCTAATTCTACCCTCATTTATACACACTCCCTAATTCCTGTCTCTATTTACATACACTTCCTAATTCCTCCCTCTATTTACACACAATCCCAAATTATACTCTCTATTTATACACGCTCTCTAATTCCACTCTCCCTAACGTGAGTGTTGATTGACACACGCTCCCTTAATTGTCTCTATTTACTGACGCTCCCTAATCCACACTCTATTTATACACACTCCCTAACTTCACTCTCTATCTACAGACGCTCCCAAAGTCCACTCTCTATTTACAAACACTCCCTAATTCCACTCTCTATTTACAGATGCTTCCTAAGCCCACTTTCTATTTACACATGCTTCTTAATTACACCCTCTATTTACAAATACTCCCTATGGCCACTCTCTATTTGCACAAACTCCCTGATTCACTTTGTATTTACACACATTTCTTAATGCTTCTTTCGATTTTCACATGCTCCCTAATGCCACTCCGTATTTACAGACGCACCCTAAGTCCACTCTCTCTTCACACACAGTCCCTAATTCCACTCACTCTATTTTACACACTGTTGCGAAGTTGAGTTTGTGAAGTTGAAATTTGATGTTGGTAAAGATGAAAAAAATGGTAAACATGCGAGGGGGAAAAAAAAAACATTGCGGTATCCCTTTAAAAGCTGGTGTTTTGTTTCAGCGCTTGGAGGTTTAAAATGCAAAGTACATCCAAAGTCCCAGACTGAAACATTTGTATCAAAAAGTCAAGCAGTATTCTTGACAAGACAACCTGTTTTTGAAAATTTTGCCCAATGAATTTAAAGCAGGCACTCAGTTACAAAGAACTTATAAGATTTGAATTTGACGATGTTGACTGTGGTGAACCATCGTTGGTTCCCACTAGGTAGTACTGAGCCAGGGTCTGGCCAGTACTATGAGTCTGTATATATGTTGCTGTTGGGGTTAGGGATGGGTTGTTCTACTTGTTGCTGTTGGGGTTAGGGTTGGGCTGTTACACCTGTATTATAGTTATTATGGTACATCCCAGTCGGGCTCCGCCTCCTGGGAGAGGTATAAAGGTCACTGCTCTGTCTGGGACCCCTCAGTCTGGGATCGTGTACTATATATGGTAGCTTCGTTGTAATAGTAAATAAAAGCCTTTATTTCCTTGAGCATCTCAAGCCTCGTGTGTGATAACGCGCATCAATTTTATTTACTATTAATTAAACTCTCGTCATTAAAAAAAAAAGAAAACGATACAGAGAGTATGGAGCAAATGTTAAAACCCGAACGTCTTACACTGGATCCACGTGCGGCGGGCGCCTCTAACACCTTCGACCACTGGTTGAAATGTTTTGAGGACTACCTGGCAGCCTCCGCAGCGGTCACCACAGACGACGACAGACTCCGGGTCCTCCATGCGAGGGTAAGCGACACCGTATATCTCGTGATCCGTGCGGCCACCGACTACACAAGGGCCCTCGAGCTTCTTAAGAAGCGCTACATTAAACCGCCAAACGAGATGCATGCTCGATATCTCTTAGCCACTCGACGATGGCAGCCCGGCGAAACGACGGAACAGTACGCGTGCGAGCTCCTACAGCTAGCCAGGGGCTGTAACTGCAAAGCAGTGTCGGCAGACCAGAACATGAACGACCTCGCTCAAGATGCGTTTGTGGTGGGAATTGGATCATCTTATATCCGACTCAGACTGTTGGAGCAAGGTAATCTCGATCTCATTAAGTCGATAGAACTAGCGGATACGTTGGAGACGGCCTCCAAAAGCCTAGCATTGTATCCCGAAGACAACGTAGAGACAGCGTGGCAGGAGCAGTCGCTGATCCCTCCTCGTCCCTCGGGTTCGAAAAGCTGCGTGATGGCGTGCCCACACTCGGGCCTGACGACAGCAGCAGCTCCGGGCGGCCCGCGGTGTTACTTCTGTGGGGGAGTGAAGCACACTCGGCAGCGATGCCCCGCTAAAGCTGTGTTGTGCTCCGCCTGCGGTAAGAAGGGGCACTATTCGAAGGTATGCCGATCCAAACTTACTTCCAGGAACAGCAGTGCGGCATGCGACTCCGCGGAGCCCGGTTCTTCGTCGTCGGCATCGTCGAGGGTTTCGTCCACGTGCGAGGCCAGGATGCCGCCATTACAGTCGACGGAGTCGCAAGAGATGCGCGACCACCAGGGGTTGCTGATTTTGGCGCCATCACCCACGTGCGACCTATGGGAGCAGCCATGTTGGTCGGCACCGACCGCGAACGACCAGCAGGGGTCATCTTCATCTATCTCAGCTGCCTGCAGTGGCGCTCACGAACCAACGGTGGCGTCGATCATCCTGGACCAGGCCAAGCCTCACAGACTCGACAAGTGTATGATGGACATTCAGGTAAACAAACACTTGATTTATTGTCTGTTTGACAGCGGGAGCACTAAGAGTAGGCGTTACAGCGCTGAGGATCAGATCTTCATTCGATCTGAAGTTCAGCGGCTCCTCAAGGAAGGGATCATACAATCTAGCGCTAGTCCATGGAGATGCAGGTCGTGGTGGTCAAGAGTGGGAACAAACCCCGGATGGTCATTGACTATAGTCAGACCATTAATAGATACATGCAGCTGGATGCGTATCCCCTCCCGCGCATATCTGACATGGTCAACCAGATTGCGCAGTACCGGGTGTTCTCCACCATCGACCTAAAGTCTGCTTACCACCAACTCCCCATTCGCCCAGAGGACCGACAATACACGGCTTTTGAGGCGGATGGTCGCTTGTATCACTTTCTCCCGGTTCCTTTTGGTGTCACCAATGGGGTCTCAGTCTTCCAGCGTGCTATGGACCGAATGGTGGACCGTAACAGACTCCGGGCTACCTTCCCGTACCTGGATAACGTCACCATCTGCGGCCATGACCAGCAGGACCACGACACAAATCTCCTTAAGTTCCTACGCACTGCATCTCGCCTGAATCTGACCTACAACAGGGAGAAGTGTGTATTTCGTACGCGCCGTTTAGCCATCCTCGGATACGTGGTGGAAAACGGGGTCATTGGCCCTGATCCAGACCGTATGCGTCCCCTCCTCGAACTCCCCCTGCCCACTAGCGCAAAAGCACTGAGAAGATGCTTAGGCTTCTTCTCTTATTACGCACAGTGGGTTCCCAATTACGCGGACAAAGCCCGTCCGCTCATCAAGTCCACCTCTTTTCCCCGAGCACCAGAGGCTCGATTGGCCTTTGATAAACTAAAAGCCGACATCACGAAAGCCACGATGCACGCTGTTGATGAGTCCATCTCCTTTCAGGTGGAGAGCGATGCATCTGATTTCGCCCTGGCCGCCACACTTAAGCAGGCGGGCAGGCCCATCGCCTTTTTTTCCCGCACCCTCCAAGGCCCCGAAATTCGACATTCAGCGGTGGAAAAGGAGGCCCAGGCCATTGTGGAGGCCGTCAGGCATTGGCGCCATTACTTGGCGGGAAAACGGTTCACCCTGCTCACGGACCAGCGGTCCGTGGCGTTCATGTTCAATAACACGCTCCGGGGCAAGATCAAGAACGACAAGATTTTGAGGTGGAGAATCGAACTCTCCACCTATAATTACGACATCATGTATCGTCCAGGGAAACTCAACGAGCCCTCGGATGCCCTGTCGCGTGGAGCATGCGCCAGTATACAGGAGGACCGTTTGCAGGCTCTCCACAATGACCTCTGCCATCCAGGGGTCACTCGGCTCTACCACTTCGTAAAAGCCCGGAATCTACCCTACTCGGTGGAGGATGTCAGGTCCATAACGAGAAGCTGCCGGGTATGCGCGTAATGCAAACCGCACTTTTACCGACCTGACCGGGCACAACTAGTCAAGGCCACTCGTCCCTTCAAAAGACTGAGTGTCGACTTTAAGGGCCCCCTTCCCTCGACAGATCGGAATGTGTACTTCCTCAACATCATTGATGAGTACTCGAGATTCCCTTTTGTTATTCCCTGCTCTGATACATCCGCTGCCACGGTTATCAAGGCATTCCGGGATCTTTTCACCCTGTTCGGGTACCCCTGCTACATTCACAGCGATAGGGGCTCGTCGTTCATGAGCGATGACTTGAGGCAATACCTGCTCTCATACGGGATTGCCTCTAGTAGAACCACGAGCTACAACCCTAGGGGTAACGGACAGGTGGAACGTGAGAATGCTACAGTCTGGAAGGCTGTCTTACTGGCATTGAAGTCAAAAAGCCTTCCAGTCTCCCGTTGGAAAGAGGTGCTCCCTGATGCGCTCCATTCCATACGCTCACTCGTGTGTACGTCAACCAACGCTACTCCCCATGAGAGGCTGTTTTCATTCCCTCGGAAGTCTTCCTCTGGGACCTCATTACCGTCTTGGTTGACGTATTCAGGACCTGTCCTCCTGCGGCGACATGTTAGGGCCCGCAAGTCCGACCCATTGGTCGAACAGGTCCATCTCCTCCACGCCAACCCTCAGTATGCCTATGTGGCATACCCTGACGGGTGAGAGGACACGGTCTCGATTCGAGACCTGGCGCCAGCAGGGGACGTAGAAACCCCTGTCGCTCCCATACCTCCTGTTAGAGACCCCCCAACTATTGTTTCCCCTCCTGACACGGCGCGGGCAGCATCGGGACCATTACTTAACCCTTTTACTCCCGTGTACAGCTTGCCTGAGTCCAGGAGATGGTCACCACTTCAGGGCGTGTCGGAACTCAACGGATTATCATCACCTCGGGGTCAACCGGCCCGTGAGACTGTGGAGGAACCGTTGGACATCGCCTTGGGGAGAACGCCACCGCGAGTGCCTACTCCGGTGTCATCAGCGGTGTTGAGGAGGTCACAACGACGGTGCGGTCCCCCTGACCGTCTGAACTCATAGACTGATGACAAATTATTCTGTTTTTTTTGTACCCTGCCGGCCTTTGTCTTCAAAGGAGGGGTGAATGTGGTGAACCATCGTTGGTTCCCACCAGGTAGTACTGAGCCAGGGTCTGGCCAGTACTACGAGTATGTATATATGTTGCTGTTGGGGTTAGGGATGGGTTGTTCTACTTGTTGCTGTTGGGGTTAGGGTTGGGCTGTTACACCTGTATTATAGTTATTATGGTACATCCCAGTCGGGCTCGGCCACCTGGGAGAGGTATAAAGGTCACTGCTCTGTCTGGGACCCCTCAGTCTGGGATCGTGTACTATACATGGTAGCTTCGTTGTAATAGTAAATAAAAGCCTTTATTTCCTTGAGCATCTCAAGCCTCGTGTGTGATAACGCGCATCATTGACAACATCAGACCAAACCTGTTGTAGGAAAGCTGATAGGTCATCACGTATAAAAGAGAGTGCAGGGAGGAACAACAGGAGAGCAACAGAAAAACCGCCACCTCTCGTTGCCACCATCTAACTAGTGAACAGTACCAAGTCAGAAAGAACTTACAGACAGAGAGATCAACAGAAGAACTCCAAAGTTTCTGAAGTCACAAAACCTGGTTGTATATTTTGAGAGTGACTGAATCCCATTATTATATTTTATTTTGGTTAATGAATGAGTATTGTATATTTGAACAGCATTCCATTAGAATTTTATTTTATTCAGCATGTCACTTGTTTAGTTAAATTTCCCTGCTAATTAAATAAAGACATTGTTATGTGTTAATTTTAAAGTGAGTGTCAAGTACTTCTATTGGGGGATTTAGCGTTACTTCTCAAAAGGGGAACAACCTCCGCATCGTAACAGCACACTCCCTGATTCCACTCCCTATTTACACACACTCCCTAATTCCACTCTACACACACTCCCTAATTCCACTCTCTATTTACACACACTCCCTAATTCCACTCTCTATTTACAAACATTCCCTAATTCAAACAAACAACAAAGAACAAAGGAGCAGCATAGGAACAGGCCTTTCAGCCCTCCAAGCCCATGCCAATCACGATGCCCTAACTAAACTGAAAAAAGTCTTCTGCCCTGACTCGGTCCATATCCTTCTATTTCCTCCCTATTCATGGACCCAACCAGATGCCTCTTAAATGTTGCTAATCTGCCTGCTTCCACCACCTCCTCTGGCAGCGCGTTCCAGGCACCCACGACCCTGTCTGTAAAAAACCTCCCCCACACATCTCCCTTAAACTTTCCCCCTCTCACCTTGAACTTGTGCTCCCTGTAATTGACACTTCCACCTGGGAAAAAGCAATCATGCCGTGTGCCTTCTTAATCACCTTGGCCACTTTGTGGCTGTTTCTGTACAGTTTTGGTCCCCTTATCTAAGGGAAGATATACTGGCATTAGAGGCAGTCCAGAGAAGATCCACTAGGTTGATTCCAGGTGTGGAGGGATTTTCTTATGAGGAGAGGTTAAGTAGGTTGGGCCTGAACTCATTGGAGTTTAGAAGAAAGATGGGTGATCTTAGTGAGACATAGAGGATTCTCAGGGGGATTAACAGTAGATGCTGAGAGGTTGTTTCCCCTTGGGGGAGAGTCAAGGGCCAGAGGGCAGAATCTCAGAGTAAGGGGTCACCCATTTAAGACAGAGTTGAGGAAGAATTTCTTCTCTCAGAGGGTGGCAAATCTGTAGCATTCTTTACTGCAGAGATTTGTACTGTCTGGGTCATTAAGTATGTTCAAGGCTGAGACAGACTGATTTTGAATCAGGAAGGGAATCAAAGGTTATGGGGATAAGGTGGGAAAGTGGAGTTGATCACATCAGATCAGTCATGATCTCACTGAATGGCAGAGCAGACCGGTTGAGCCAAATGGCCGACATCTGCTCCTATGCCTTATGGTCGACTACCCATCATTACTTTTCAGGATGGTGGAAAGAGATTTTGAGTATGGGGCTGCCTGAATATAAGCAGGTTCAGGCATTGGGAGGAAGGGGGAGGGGCAGTAAGGTGGTCTCCTGCATCAGCAGCCCCTGTTTAACTGCACTCGCCCGCCACATCCCCCCCTCCCCCCACCCACAAATCCACCCCCTTTAATGTCTGGTGGAGTGCCTTCCATTCCAGACCATTTTTACAGAGAACCCCCCCTCCTTCTGTATTCCAAAAATGAGAAGAAAGCACCGACCTCAGTAGCAAAGAAGTCCAGTAACACTTTGGGGGATTTGATAAAGAAGGGAAAAATTTATTAAAAAGAAAAAAGGAAGACACAAACACACAAGATTACAGTTACACAGTTAAAATGGTGCTAAAGAACATTGCTCTACAGATGCATAAGTAAACATGTCCCAGGTCATGACCCCTTCCAGATGTTTAACTATAAACCCATAAAGCTATAAAAATCTGGTAATATTACAGGAGGAAAAATGCTGTCGCAGTCATAAGGTTCACAACTTCCCCAACTCACTAGCACTCTACTGTGGAGCGCAGCAGTGCTGGAGGGTCAGTACTGAGGGAGTGCAGCAGTGCTGTAGGGTCAGTACTGAGGGAGTGCTGCACTGTCAGAGGGTCAGTACTGAGGGAGTGCTGCAGTGTCGGAGAGTCAGTACTGAGGGAGTGCCGCACTGTCAGAGGGTCAGTACTGAGGGTGCGCTGCACTGTCAGAGGGTCAGTACTGAGGGAGTGCTGCACTGTCAGAGGGTCAGTAATGAGGGAGTGCTGCACTGTCAGAGGGTCAGTACTGAGGGAGTGCTGCAGTGTCGGAGAGTCAGTACTGAGGGAGTGCTGCACTGTCAGAGGGTCAGTACTGAGGGTGCGCTGCACTGTCAGAGGGTCAGTACTGAGGGAGCGCTGCACTGCCAGAGGGTCAGTACTGAGGGAGTGCTGCACTGTCAGAGGGTCAGTACTGAGGGAGTGCTGCAGTGTCGGAGGATCAGTACTGAGAGAGTGCTGCACTGTCAGAGGGTCAGTACTGAGGGAGTGCTGCACTGTCAGAGGGTCAGTACTGAGGGAGTGCTGCACTGTCAGAGGGTCAGTACTGAGGGAGTGCTGCACTGTCAGAGGGTCAGTACTGAGGGAGCGCGGCACTGTCAGAGGGTCAGTACTGAGGGAGTGCCGCACTGTCAGAGGGTCAGTACTGAGGGAGTGCTGCACTGTCAGAGGGTCAGTACTGAGGGAGTGCTGCACTGTCAGAGGGTCAGTACTGAGGGAGTGCTGCACTGTCAGAGGGTCAGTACTGAGGGAGTGCTGCACTGTCAGAGGGTCAGTACTGAGGGAGTGCTGCACTGTCAGAGGGCCAGTACTGAGGGAGTGCTGCACTGTCAGAGGGTCAGTACTGAGGGAGTGCTGCACTGTCAGAGGGTCAGTACTGAGGGAGTGCTGCACTGTCAGAGGGTCAGTACTGAGGGAGTGCTGCAGTGTCGGAGGATCAGTACTGAGAGAGTGCTGCACTGTCAGAGGGTCAGTACTGAGGGAGCGCTGCACTGTCCGAGGGTCAGTACTGAGGGAGTGCTGCACTATTAGAGGGTCAGTACTGAGGGAGTGCTGTGCTGTCAGAGGGTCAGTACTGAGGGAGTGCTGTGCTGTCAGAGGGTCAGTACTGAGGGAGCGCTGCACTGTCAGAGGGTCAGTACTGAGGGAGTGCTGCACTGTCAGAGGGTCAGTACTGAGGGAGTGCTGCACTGTCAGAGGGTCAGTACTGAGGGAGTGCTGCACTGTCAGAGGGTCAGTACTGAGGGAGTGCTGCACTATCAGAGGCAACAAGATCTGGAGAATGTCCTGGATGGGTTGACAAGTGACAAGTAACATAAGTGTCAGTCAGTGAGCATCTCAAACAAGAGAGAATCTAATTACCGTCAATATTCAGTGGTATTACCCTCACTGAATTCCCCACTACCAACATCCTGAGGGTTACCACTGACCAGAAACTGAACTGGAACAGTCATATAAATAATGTTACCAGAGCAGGTCAGAAGTTGGGAATCCTGGAGAGAGTAACTCATCTCCTGACTCCCCAAAGTCTATCCACCATCCACAAGGCACAAGCCGGGAACGTGATGGAATACTCTCCACTTGCCTGGATGGGTGCAGCTCTAACAACACTCAAGAAGCTGGACACCATCTAGGACAAAGCAGCCCCACTTGATCAACACCCCATCCACAAGCGTTCATTTCCTCCACCACTGACACACAGTGGCAGCATCTACAAGATGCACTGCAGCAACTTAATGATGTTCCTTCGGCAGCATCTTCCAAATCCACGACCACTACCATCTAGAGGGACAAGAGCAGCAGATACCTGGGAATGCCACCAGCTGGAGATTCCCCTCCAAGTCACTCACCATCCTGACTGGGAAATATATCGCCGTTCCTTCACTGTCGCTGGGTCAAAATCCTGGGATTCCCTCCTTAACAGCACTGTGGGCTCTAAGAGGAAACTGCTCAGTGACACACACACACACACACACATTGCACAAGTGTGTGTATGGCACGGTAGCATAGTGGTTACCACTGCGGCCATGAATCGGGCTTCAATTCTACCTTGGAGACTCATTTGTGTGGCATCTGCACGCTCTCGCCATGTCTGTGCGGGATTCCTCCGGTTCCCCCCCACCCCACACTCCAAGGTTAGGTGGATTGAATACGTGGGGTTACGGGAATAGGGTCTGGTAAGATGCTCTGTCGGAGAGTAGGTGCAGTCTTAACGGGCCAAATGGCCTGCTTATGCTCTATAGGGGTTCTACTGTTAACAGTAAAATGTCTTTGCAACAGAGAGCAAATGCCATGGAATGGATCGGCGATGTATTATGATGATATTATATTGGCAGCAGGATTGCAAGTGGGCTCAGAGGTTCGAAGATAATTTGTTTTTCAAAATGTATAAAGTGCCTTTTCCTGTTTGTCTCCCGTTGCTATGAAGACAGGCGTTTTATAAAACTTCAAACAGCTTCAAATGCAATTTTCACAATTGGGCAGAATCCAGATATCTGGTAGTCATTAAACCTGGAGGGCATGAAATTCCCAGAATTCGAGGCAGTGAAAAAGATAATTTGTCAAGGCAGTGACACCAAAGTCAGACTCCGATTTATTGACTACAGCTCAGCCTTCAACACCATTATTCCCACGAAACTCATCTCCAAACTCCGTGGCCTGGGCCTCGGCACCTCCTTCTGCGACCGGATCCTGAACTTCCTAACCCACAGACCACAATCAGTAAGGAAAGGCAACAATACTTCCTCCACGATCATCCCCAACACCGGTGCCCCACAAGGCTGTGTTCTCAGCCCCATACTATACTTGTTATACACCTATGGTTGTGAGGCCAAATTCCCCTCCAATTTGATTTTCAAGTTTGCTGACGACACCACCGTAGTGGGTCGGATCTCAAACAATGACGAGACAGAGTACAGGAATGAGATAGAGAATCTGGTGAACTGGTGCGGCAACAATAATCTCTCCCTCAATGTCAATAAAACAAAGCAGATTGTCATTGACTTCAGGAGGTGTAAAGAAGAACATGCCCCTGTCTACATCAATGAAGTAGAAAGGGTCGAGAGCTTCAGGTTTTTAGGTGTCCAGATCACCAACAACCTGTCCTGGTCCCCCCATGCTGACACTATAGTTAAGAAAGCCCACCAATGCCTCTACTTTCTCAGAAGACGGAGGAAATTTGGCATGTCAGCTACGGCTCTCACCAACTTTTACAGAAGCACCAAAGAAAGCATTCTTTCTGGTTGTATCACAGCTTGGTTTGGCTCCTGCTCTGCCCAAGACCACAAGGAACTACAAAAGGTCATGAATGTCGCCCCAATCCATCACGCAAACCAGTCTCCCATCCATTGACTCTGTCTACACTTCCCGCTACCTCGGCAAAGCAGCCAGCATAATTAAGGACTCCATGTGCCCCGGACATTCCCTCTTCCACTTTCTTCCTTTGGGAAAAAGATACAAAAGTCTGAGGTTACGTACCAACTGACTCAAGAACAGCTTCTTCCCCGCTGCTGTCAGACTTTTGAATGGACTTACCTTGCATTAAGTTGACCTTTCTCTACATTCTGCACTCTTTCGTTTCCTTCTCTATGAACGGTATGTTTTGTCTGTATAGTGCGCAAGAAACAATACTTTTCACTGTATGCTAATACATGTGACAATAATAAATCAAATCAAATCAAATTTAAAAAAAAGTCCCAGTCTATTCAGCCTCTCCTTATAAGTCAAACCATCAAGTCCTGGTAGCATCCTAGTAAACCTTTTCTGCTCTCTTTCTAGTTCAATACTATCCTTTCTATAATAGGGTACCAGAACTGTACACAGTATTCCAAGTATGGTCTTACTAATGAATTGTACAATTTCAGCAAGACGTCTGAACTCCTGTATTTAATGTCCTGACAATGAAACCAAGCATGCTGAATGCCTTCTTCACCACTCTGTCCACCCGTAACTCCGCTTTCAAGGACCTATCAACATGTATCCCTAGATCTCTTTGTTTTGTAACGCTCCACAACACCCTACCATTAAAGGAGTAGGTCCTGCCCCGATTCAATCTACCAAAATGCACCTCACATTTATCTAAATTAAACTCTATCTGCCATTTGTCAGCCCACTGGCCCAATTGATCAAGATCCCATTGCAATCCTAAATAACCTTCTTCATTGTCCACTATGCCACCAATCTTAGTGTCATCTGCAAACTTACTAACCATGCCCCATAAATTCTCATCCAAATCATTAATATAAATGACAAATAACAGTGGACCCAGCACTGATCCCTGAGGCACATCGGTGGTCACAGGCCTCCAGTTTGAAAAACAACCCTCTGCAACCACCCTCTTTCTTCTGTCATCAAGCCAATTTTGTATCCAATAGCTACCTCACCCTGGATCCTGTGAGATTTAACCTTATGCAACCATCTATCATATGGTACAAAGAACAAAGAACAGTACAGCACAGGAAACAGGCCCTTCGGCCCTCCAAGCCTGTGCCGCTCCTTGGTCCAACTAGACCAATCGTTTGTATCCCTCCATTCCCAGGCTGCTCATGTGACTATCCAGGTTAGTCTTAAACGATGCCAGCGTGTCTGCCTCCACCATCCTACTTGGCAGCGCATTCCAGGCCCCCACGACCCTCTGTGTAAAAAACATCCCTCTAATATCTGAGTTATACTTCGCCCCTCTCACCTTGAGCCCGTGACCCCTTGTGAACGTCACTTCTGATCTGGGAAAAAGCTTCCCACCGTTCACCCTATCTATCCCCGACATAATCTTGTACACCTCTATTAGATCTCCCCTCATTCTCCGTCTTTCCAGGGAGAACAACCCCAGTTTACCCAATCTCTCCTCATAGCTAAGACTCTCCATACCAGGCAACATCCTGGTAAACCTTCTCTGCACTCTCTCTAACGCCTCCACGTCCTTCTGGTAGTGCGGCGACCAGAACTGGACGCAGTACTCCAAATGTGGCCTAACCAGCGTTCTATACAGCTGCATCATCAGACTCCAGCTTTTATACTCTATACCCCGTCCTATAAAGGCAAGCATACCATATGCCCTCTTCACCACCTTCTCCACCTGTGTTGCCACCTTCAAGGATTTGTGGACTTGCACACCTAGGTCCCTCTGTGTTTCTATACTCCTGATGACTCTGCCATTTATTGTATAACTCCTCCCTACATTATTTCTTCCAAAATGCATCACTTCGCATTTATCCGGATTAAACTCCATCTGCCACCTCTCCGCCCAATTTTCCAGCCTATCTATATCCTGCTGTATTGCCCGACAATGCTCTTCGCTATCCGCAAGTCCAGCCATCTTCGTGTCATCCGCAAACTTGCTGATTACACCAGTTACACCTTCTTCCAAATCATTTATATATATATCACAAATAGCAGAGGTCCCAGTACAGAGCCCTGCGGAACACCACTGGTCACAGACCTCCAGCCGGAAAAAGACCCTTCGACTGCTACCCTCTGTCTCCTATGGCTGGAGACAATACACATCTCTTTAACCTGTGTTTAATGTTCCCTCCACCCACATTATCTGTACCTTTAAGACCTGGCTGGCTGTAGAGATTTGCATTCTAATTAGTATTCTGTAACTTGATGTTGTGTCTCTGTGCACTGTTGGAGAACAGATTTTCACTCCATCTGACGAAGGGGCAGCGCTCCGAAAGCTTATGGTATTTGCTACCAAACAAACCTGTTGGACTTTAACCTGGTGTTGTGAGACTTCTTACTGTGCTTACCCCAGTCCAACGCCGGCATCTCCACATCATTCCTATGGCCAAGCCAGTTCTCCACCCATCTAGCCACTTCTCCTTGTATCCCATGAGCCTTAACCTTCTTAACCAAACTGCCATGTGGGACTTTGTCAAATGCCTTACTGAAATCCATATAGACGACATCCACGGCCCTTCCTTCATCAACCGTTTTTGTCACTTCCTCAAAAAACTCCACCAAATTTGTAAGGCACGACCTCCCTCTTACAAAACCATGCTGTCTGTCACTAATGAGATTGTTCCGTTCTAAATGCACATACATCCTGTCTCTAAGAATCCTCTCCAACAACTTCCCTACCACGGACGTCAAGCTCACCGGCCTATAATTTCCTGGGTTATCCCTGCTACCCTTCTTAAACAACGGGACCACATTCGCTATCCTCCAATCCTCAGGGACCTCACCTTGTCAAAGTCCTTGCTGAAGTCTATGTGGACAAAGTCAACTGCATTTCCCTCATCTACCTTCAAGGTTACCCCTTCAAAAAACTCAATCAAATTTGTAAGACATGATTTTCCACTTACAAAGGCATGCTAACTGTCCCTAATCAGTCCTTGCCTCTCTAAATGCCTGTAAATTTGATTTTTGATTTGATTTATTATTGTCACATGTATTAGTATACAGTGAAAAGTATTGTTTATTGCATTCTATACAGACAAAGCATACCGTTCATAGGGAAGGAAAGGAGAGAGTGCAGAGTGTCGTGTTACAGTCATAGCTAGGGTGTAGAGAAAGATCAACTTAATGAGAGGTAGGTCCATTCAAAAGTCTTATGGCAGCAGGAAATAAGCTGTTTTTGAGTCAGTTGGTGTGTGATCTCAGAATTTTGCATGCTTTTCCCAAAGAAGAAGGTGGAAGAGAGTATGCCCGGAATATATGGGGTCCTTGATTATGCTGGCTGCTTTTCCCAGGCAGCAGGAAGTGTAGACAGTGTCAATGGATGGGAGGCTAGTTTGAGTGATGGACTGGGCTTCATTCACGACCCTTTGGAGTTTCTTGCGGTCTTGGACAGAGCAGGAGCCATACCAAGCTGTGATACAACCAGAAAGAATGCTTTCTATGGTGCATCTGTAGAAGTTGGTGAGAGTTTTATTGTAGTCTCCTAAGAAAGTAGAGGCGTTGGTGGGCTTTCTTAACAATAGTGTTCGCATGGAGGGACCAGAACAGGTTGTTGGTGATCTGGACACCTAAAAACTTGAAGCTCTCAACCATTTCTACTTTGGTTCCCATTGATGTAGACAGGGGCATGTTCTCCACGACACTTCCTGAAGTCAATGACTATCTCCTTTGTTTTATTGACATTGAGGGAGAGATTATTGTCATCGCACCAGTTCACCAGGTTCTCTCTTTCCTGAACTCTGTCTCGTCATTGTTTGAGATCGGACCCACAACGGTGGTGTCATCAGCAAACTTGAAAATCGAGATCCCATCTCTCAGAATAACTTCGAACAACTTACCCAGTACAGTTAGGCACACAGGTTTGTACTTCCTAGACTTTTCCTTGCAGCCCTTCTTAAACAAAGACACAATATTTGTTACCTTCCAGTCTTCAAGCAGTTCA
Organism: Mustelus asterias; assembly: GCF_964213995.1. NCBI lineage: Eukaryota > Metazoa > Chordata > Chondrichthyes > Carcharhiniformes > Triakidae > Mustelus > Mustelus asterias. The sequence goes on along the minus strand of NW_027590290.1, from coordinate 199,126 downwards.
CTGTGGCTGTTGATGATTCAAATATCTCTGCTAAGTGACCCTCAATTTCCTCGCTGGCCTCCCACAATGTCCTGAGATACACTTCAAAGAACAAAGAAAATTACAGCACAGGAACAGGCCCTTCGGCCCTCCGAGCCTGCACCGACCATGCTGCCCGACTGAACTAAACCCCCCCCACCCTTTTGGGGACCATATCTATCTATGCCCATCCTATTCATGTATCTGCTTCCACTACCTCCCCCGGCAGCGAGTTCCAGGCACCCACCACCCTCTGTGAAAAAAACTTGCCTCATACATCTCCTTTAAACCTTGCCCCTCGCACCTTAAACCTATGCCCCTTAGTAATTGACTCTTCCACCCTGGGAAAAAGCTTCTGACTATCCAGTCTGTCCATGCCCTCCAACCTCTCCTCATAGCTAATGCCCTCCATACCAGGCAATATTCTGGTAAATCTTTTCTGTACCCTCTCCAAAGCCTTCACATCCTTCTGGTCATGTGGCGACCAGAATTGAACACCATATGCCAAGTGCAGTCTAACTAATGTTCTATAAAATTGCAATATGACTTGCCAATTTTTAAACTCAATGCTCCAGCCAATGAAGGCAAGCCTGCTATATGCCTTCTTGACTACCTTCTTCACCTGCGTTGCCACTTTCAGTGACCTGTGTACCTGTACACCCAGATCCCTCTGCCTATCAATACTCGTAAGCGTCCTACCATTTACTGTATATTTCCCATCTGTATTAGACCTTCCAAAACCATTACCTCACATTTGTCCGGGTTAAACTTCATCTGCTATTTCTCTGCCCACGTCTCCAACTGATCTATATCCTGCTGTATCCTCTGATGGTCCTCATCGCTATCCGCAAATCCACCAACCTTTGTGTCATACGCAAAGTTATTATTAAGCCAGTTACATTTTTCTCCAAATCATTTATATCTATATTACAAACAGCAAAGGTCCCAGCACTGATCCCTGAGGAACGCCACTAGCTACAGCACTTCATTCAGAAATGCACCCTTCCACTGCTACCCTCTGTCTTCTACAACTGAGCCATCTTGCCAGCTCACCTCTGATCCCGTGCGACTTCACCTTCTGCACCAGTCTGCCATGAGAGACCTTGTCAAAGGCCTGATTCAATCAAGTCCCAGAGATTTATCTACCTTGATGCACTTTAAGACTTCCAGCAACTCCTTCTCTGTTAAATGTACACTCCTGAAGACATCACTATTATTTCCCCAAGTTCCCTAACATCCATGACTTTCCTTACACTAAATACCAATATTCATTTAGGATCTCACCCATCTCTTGTGGCTCTGCACATAGATGACCTTGTTGATCCTTAAGAGGCCCTATTCTCAGAGTGTTACAGTGAGGGGTGAGGGATATATCAGTGCTACAGAGAAGGATGTGTGATATATCAGTGTTAGAGTGAGGGGTGTGGGATATGTCAGAGTGTTATAGTGAGGGGTGTGGTGTATATCAGTTTTATAGTGACGGGTGTGGGATATAACAGTGTTACAAAGAGGGGTGTGGATGATATCAGAGAGTTTCACTGAGGAGGGTGAGATATATCAGTGTTACAGTGAGTGGTGTGGGATATATCAGTGTTATAGTGAGCCATGTGGGATATGTCAGAGAGTTACAGTTAGGGGTGTGGAATATATTAGGGTGTTACAGTGAGGGGTGTGGGACATGTCGGTGTTATAGTGAGAGGTGTGGGATATAACAGTGTTACAGTGAGGGGTGTGGGATATATCAGTGTTACAGTGAGAGGTGTGGGATATAACAGTGTTACAGTGAGGGGTGTGGGATATATCAGTGTTACAGTGAGAGGTGTGGATTATATCAGTGTTACAGTGAGAGGTGTGCGACCTTCCTATAATGCGGCGACCAGAACTGTACGCAATACTCCAAGTGCGGCCGCACCAGAGTTTTGTACAGCTGAAACATGACATCATGGCTCCGAAACTCAATCCCTCTACCAATAAAAGCTAACACACCGTACGCCTTCTTAACAACCCTATCAACCTGGGTGCCAACTTTCAGGGATCTATGCACATGGACATCCAGATCTCTCTGCTCATCCACACTACCAAGTATCTTACCATTAGCCCAGTACCCTGTATTCCTGTTACTCCTTCCAAAGTGAATCACCTCACACCTTTCCACATTAAACTCCATTTGCCACCTCTCAGCCCAGCTCTGCAGCTTATCCATGTCCCTCTGTAACCTACAACATCCTTCCGCACTGTCCACAACTCCACCGACTTTAGTGTCATCCGCAAATTTACTAACCCAGCCTTCTACGTCCTCATCCAATTCATTTATAAAAATGACAAACAGCAGTGGCCCCAAAACAGATCCTTGCGGTACACCACTAGTAACTGAACTCCAGGATGAACATTTCCCATCAACCACCACCCTCTGTTTTCTTACAGCTAGCCAATTCCTGATCCAAACCGCAAAATCACCCTCAATCCCATGCCTCCGTATCTTCTGCAATAGCTCACCGTGGGGAACCTTATCAAACGCTTTACTGAAATCCATATACACCACATCAACTGCTTTACCCTCATCCACCTCTTTGGTCACCTTCTCAAAGAACTCAATAAGGTTTGTGAGGCATGACCTACCCTTCACAAAACCGTGCTGACTATCCCTAATCAAATTATTCCTTTCTAGGTGATTATAAATCCTATCTCTTATAATCCTTTCCAAAACTTTGCCCACAACAGAAGTAAGGCTCACCGGTCTATAATTACCAGGGTTGTCTCTACTCCCCTTCTTGAACAAGGGGACAACATTTGCTATCCTCCAGTCTTCTGGCACTATTCCTGTAGACAATGATGACATAAAGATCAAAGCCAAAGGCTCTGCAATCTCCACCCAAGCTTCCCAGAGAATCCTAGGATAAATCCCATCCGGCCCAGGGGACTTATCTATTTTCACACTTTCCAGAACTGCTAACACCTCCTCCTTATGAACCTCAATCCCGTCTAGTCTAATAGCTTGTATCTCAGTATTCTCTTCGACAACATTGTCTTTTTCCTGTGTGAATACTGACAAAAAATATTCATTTAGTGCCTCTCCTCTCTCTTTGGACTCCACACACAACTTCCCACTACTGTCCTTGACTGGCCCTAATCTTACCCTAGTCATTCTTTTACTCCTGACATACCTATCGAAAGCTTTAGGGTTTTCCTTGATCCTACCTGCCAAAGACTTCTCATGTCCCCTCCTGGCTCTTCTTAACTCTCTCTTTAGGTCCTTCCTGGCTAACTTGTAACTTTCAAGTGCCCTAACTGAGCCTTCACGTCTCATCTTTACATAAGTCTCCTTCTTCCTCTTCACAAGAGATTCAACTTCTTTAGTAAACCACGGTTCCCTTGCTCGACCACTTCCTCCCTGCCTGACAGGTACATACATATCAAGGACACGCAGTAGCTGTTCCTTGAACAAGCTCCACATTTCAATTGTGCCCATCCCCTGCAGATTTCTTCCCCATCCTATGCTTCCTAAATCTCACCTAATCGCATCATAATTTCCTTTCCCCCAGCTATAACTCTTGCCCTTCGGTAGATATCTATCCCTTTCCATCGCTAAAGTAAACGTAACCAAATTGTGGTCACTATCACCAAAGTGCTCCCCTACCTCCAAATCTAACACCTGGCCTGGTTCATTACCCAGTACCAAATCCAATGTGGCCTCACCTCTTGTTGGCCCATCTACATACTGTGTCAGGAAACCCTCCTGCACACATTGGACAAAAACTGACCCATCTAAAGTACTCGAACTATAGCGTTTCCAGTCAATATTTGTAAAGTTAAAGTCCCCCATAACAATTACCCTGTTACTTTCGCTCCTATCCAGAATCATCTTTGCAATCCTTTCCTCTACATCTCTGGAACTTTTCGGAGACCTATAGAAAACTCCTAACAGGGTGACCTCTCCTTTCCTGTTTCTAGCCTCAGCCCATACTACCTCAGTAGGCGAGATGGAAAGGGGCGGCACGGTAGCACAGTGGTTAGCACTGCTGCTTCACAGCTCCAGGGTCCTGGGTTCGATTCCCGGCTCGGGTCACTGTCTGTGTGGAGTTTGCACATTCTCCTCGTGTCTGCGTGGGTTTCCCTCCGGGTGCTCTGGTTTCCTCTCACAGTCCAAAGATGTGCAGGTTAGGTTGATTGGCCAGGTTAAAAATTGCCCCTTAGAGTCCTGAGATGCGTAGGTTAGAGGGATTAGCGGGTAAATATGTGGGGGTAGGGCCTGGGTGGGATTGTGGTCGGTGCAGACTCGATGGGCCGAATGGCCTCCTTCTGCACTGTAGGGTTTCTATGATTCTATGATTCTATGAGTCCTCATCAAACGTCCTTTCTGCCACCGTAATACTGTCCTTGACTAACAATGATGTGGAGATGCCGGCATTGGACTGGGGTGAACACAGTAACCATTTTAACAACACCAGGTTAAAGTCCAACAGGTTTATTTGGTAGCAAACACCATTAGCTTTCGGAGCGCTGCTCCTTCGTCAGATGGAGTGGAAATGTGCTCTCAAACAGGGCACAGAGACACAACTTGACTAACAATGCCACACCTCCCCCTCTTTTACCACCTTCCCTGATTTTACTGAAACATCTAAACCCTGGAACCTGCAACAACCATTCCTGTCCCTGCTCTATCCATGTCTCCGAAATGGCCACAACATCGAAGTCCCAGATACCAACCCATGCTGCAAGTTCACCCACCTTATTCTGGATGCTCCTGGCGTTTAAGTAGACACACTTCAAACCACCTTCCTGCCTGCCAGCACACTCCTGCGACCTTGAAACCTCATTCATGACCTCACCACTCACATCCTCCTGTACACTGGAGCAACAATTCAGGTTCCCATTCCCCTGCCGAATTAGTTTAAACCCTCCCGAAGAGCATTAGCAAATTTCCCCCCCAGAATATTGGTACCCCTCTGGTCCAGGTGAAGACCATCCCATTTGTAGAGGTCCCACCTACCCCAGAATGAGCCCCAATTATCCAGGTATCTGAATCCTTCCCTCCTGCACCATTCCTGTAGCCACGTGTTCAACTGTTCTCTCTCCCTATTCCTCTCCTCGCTAGCACGGGTCACAAACCAGAGATAACAACTCTATTTGTTCTAGCTCTAAGCTTCCACCCTAACTCCCTGAATTTCTGCCTTACATCCCAATCCCTTTTCCTACCTATGTCATTGGTGCATATGTGGACCACAACTTGGGGTTGGTCCCCTTCCCCTTTTACAGTGAGGGATGTGGGATATATCAGTGTTAGAGTGTGGTGTGTGGGATATGTCAGAGTGTTATAGTGAGGGGTGTGGTGTATATCAGTTTTACAATGAGGGGTGTGGGATATAACAGTGTTACAATGAGGGGTGTGGATTATATCAGAGTGTTTCAGTGAGGAGAGTGGGATATTTCAGTGTTAAAGTGAGGGTTGTGGGATTTATCAGTGTTAAAGTGAGGGGTGTGGGATTTATCAGTGTTAAAGTGAAGGCTGTGGGATATATCAGTGTAACAGAGAGGGGTGTGGGATATATCAGAGTGTTTCAGTGAAGGGAGTGAGATATATCATTGTTACAGTGAGAATTGTGTCATATGTCAAAGTGTTACAGTGAGGGGTGTGGGATATATCTGTGTTACAGTGAGGTGTGTCGGATGTATCAGAGTGTAACAGTGACGGGTGTGGGATATATCAGTGTTACAGTGAGAGGTGTGGATTATATCAGTATTACAGTGAGATCTGTTGAATATGTCAGTTTTATAGTGAGGTGTCTGGTAAATATCAGTATTACAGTAAGGGGTGTGAGATATATATTTGTTACAGTGATTGGTGTGTGATATGTCAGTGTTACAGTGATTGGTGTGTGATATGTCAGTGTTACAGTGAGGGGTGTGGGATATGTCAGTGTTACAGTGAGGGGTGTGGGATATGTCAGTGTTACAGTGAGGGGTGTGGGATATGTCAGTGTTACAGTGAGGGGTACACTTTGGAAAAAAGAATAGAGGCATGGACTATTTTCTAAACGGTGACAAAATTCATAATGCTAAAGTGCAAAGGGACTTGGGAGTCCTAGTCCAGGATTCTCTAAAGGTAAACTTGCAGGTTGAGTCCGTAATTAGGAAAGCAAATGTAATGTTGTCATTTATCTCAAGAGGCTTGGAATACAAAAGCAGGGATGTACTTCTGAGGCTTTATAAAGCACTGGTTAGGCCCCATTTGGAGTACTGTGAGCAATTTTGGGCCCCACACCTCAGGAAGGACATACTGGCACTGGAGCGGGTCCAGCGGAGATTCACACGGATGATCCCAGGAATGGTAGGCCTGACATACGATGAACGTCTGAGGATCGTGGGATTATATTCATTGGAGTTTAGGAGGTTGAGGGGAGATCTGATAGAAACTTACAAGATAATGAACGGCTTAGATAGGATGGACGTAGGGAAGTTGTTTCCATTAACAGGGGAGACTAGGACGCGGGGGCACAGCCTTAGAATAAAAGGGAGTCACTTTAGAACAGAGATGAGGAGAAATTTCTTCAGCCAGAGAGTGGTGGGTCTGTGGAATTCATTGCCACAGAGGGCTGTGGAGGCCGAGACGTTGAGCGTCTTCAAGACAGAAATTGATAAATTCTTGATTTCTCGAGGAATTAAGGGCTATGGGGAGAGAGCGGGTAAATGGAGTTGAAATCAACCATGATTGAATGGTGGAGTGGACTCGATGGGCCGAATGGCCTTACTTCCGCTCCTATGTCTTATGGTCTTATGGTCTTATGGGTGTGGGATATGTTAGATTCGAGTGTTACAGTGAGGGGTGTGGGATATGTTAGATTCGAGTGTTACAGTGAGGGGTGCGGCGTATATCATTTTTACATTGAGGGGTGTGGGATATATCAGAGACTTACTGTGAGGGGAGTGGAATATATCAGAGCATTACAGTGAGGGATGTGGGGTATGTCAGTGTTACATTGAGGAGTGTGGCATATGTCAGAGTGTTGCAGTGAGGGATGTGGGATACATCGGAGTGTTTCAGTGAGGGGTGTGAGATATGTCAGTGTTACAGTGAGGGGTGTGGGATATGTCAGTGTTACAGTGAGGGGTGTGAGATATGTCAGTGTTACAGTGAGGGGTGTGGGATATGTCAGTGTTACAGTGAGGGGTGTGAGATATGTCAGTGTTACAGTGAGGGGTGTGGGATATGTCAGTGTTACAGTGAGGGGTGTGAGATATGTCAGTGTTACAGTGAGGAGAGTGGGATATATCAATATTACAGAGAGGGGTGTGGCATATAATAGAGTGTTTCTGTGAGGAGTATGGGATATGTCAGAGTGTTACAGTGAGGGTTGTGGAATATTTCCACTTAGTAAGGAAGTTAAAACTAGAGGACACAGCCTCAAAATAAAGGGGGGTCGGTTTAAGACAGAGTTGAGGAGGAACTTCTTCTCCCAGAGGGTGGTGAATCTCTGGAATTCTCTGCCCACTGAGGTGGTGGAGGCTACCTCGCTGAATATGTTTAAAGCGCGGATGGATGGATTCCTGAGCGGTAAGGGAATTAAGGGTTATGGGGATCAGGCAGGTAAGTGGTACTGATCCACGTCAGATCAGCCATGATCTTATTGAATGGCGGGGCAGGCTCGAGGGGCTAGATGGCCTACTCCTGCTCCTATTTCTTATGTTCTTATATATCAGAGACTTACAGTGAGGGGAGTGGAATATATCAGAGCATTACAGTGAGGGATGTGGGATATATCAGAGCATTACAGTGAGGGATGTGGGATATATCAGCGTTACAGTGAGAGGCGTGGGATATATCAATGTTACAGTGAGGAGTGTGGGATATCTCAGAGAGTTACAGTGAGGAGTGTGGGATATCTCAGAGAGTTACAGTGAGGAGTGTGGGATATCTCAGAGAGTTACAGTGAGGAGTGTGGGATATCTCAGAGAGTTACAGTGAGGAGTGTGGGATATCTCAGAGAGTTACAGTGAGGAGTGTGGGATATCTCAGAGAGTTACAGTGAGGGGTGTGGAATATATCAGAGTGTTACAGGACGGGATGTGGGACATGTCAGTGTTACAGTAAGGGGTGTGGGATATAGAACATAGAACATAGAACAGTACAGCACAGAACAGGCCCTGCAGCCCTCGATGTTGTGCCGAGCTTTGTCCGAAACCAAGATCAAGCTATCCCACTCCCTATCATTCTGGTGTGCTCCGTGTGCCTATCCAATAACCGCTTAAATGTTCCTAAACTGTCTGACTCCACTATCACTGCAGGCAGTCCATTCCACACCCCAACCACTCTCTGCGTAAAGAACCTACCTCGGACATCCCTCCTATATCTCCCACCATGAACCCTATAGTTATGCCCCCTAGTAACAGCTACATTCACCCGAGGAAATAGTCTCTGAACGTCCACTCTATCTATCCCCCTTATCATCTTATAAACCTCTATTAAGTCGCCTCTCATCCTCCTCTGCTCTAAAGAGAACAGCCCTCGCTCCCTCAATCTTTCCTCATAAGACCTACCCTCTAAACCAGGCAGCATCCTGGTAAATCTCCTCTGCACTCTCTCCAGCGCTTCCACATCCTTCTTATAGTGAGGTGACCAGAACTGCACACAATATTCCAAATGTGGTCTCACCAAGGTCCTGTACAGTTGCAGCATAACCCCACGGCTCTTAAACTCAAACCCCCTGTTAATAAACGCTAACACACTATAGGCCTTCTTCATGGCTCTATCCACTTGAGTGGCAACCTTCAGAGATCTGTGGATATGAACCCCAAGATCTCTCTGTTCCTCCACATTCCTCAGAACCCTGCCGTTGACCCTGTAATCCGCATTCAAATTTGTCCGACCAAAATGAATCACCTTGCACTTATCAGTGTTCAAATCCATCTGCCACTTTTCGGCCCAGCTCTGCATCCTATCAATGTCTCTTTGCAGCCTACAACAGCCCTCCACCTCATCCACTACTCCACCAATCTTGGTGTCATCTGCAAACTTACTGACCCACCCTTCAGCCCCCTCCTCTAAGTCATTGATAAAAATCACAAATAGCAGAGGACCCAGCACTGATCCCTGTGGTACACCGCTGGTAACTGGTCTCCAGTCTGAAAATTCTCCATCCACCAACAACCTCTGTCTTCTATGAGATATGATGTGGAGATGCCGGCGTTGGACTGGGGTGAACACAGTAAGAAGTCCCGAGGCATGGTACATTGGGGAAACCATGCAGATGCTACGACAACGGATGAACGAACACCGCTCGACAATCACCAGGCAAGACTGTTCTCTTCCTGTTGGGGAGCACTTCAGCAGTCACGGGCATTCAGCCTTGGATCTTCAGGTAAGCGTTCTCCAAGGCGGCCTTCATGACACACGACAGCGCAGAGTCGCTGAGCAGAAACTGATAGCCAAGTTCCGCACACATGAGGACGGCCTAAACCGGGATGTTGGATTTATGTCACATTATCAGTAACCCCCACAGCTTTCCCCCTGATCTTGCAGAATCTCACTAGCTGTTCTGTCTGGAGACAATACACATCTCTTTAACCTGTGTTTAATGCTCCCTCCACCCACATTGTCTGTACCTTTAAGACCTGGCTGGCTGTAGGGATTCGCATTCTAATCAGTATTCTGCAACTTGATTTTTTGTCTGTTTGAACTGTTTGAGAGCACATTTCCACTCCATCTGACGAAGGAGCAGTGCTCCGAAAGCTTTTGGTATTTGCTCCCAAATAAACCTGTTGGACTTTAACCTGGCGTTGTGAGACTTCTTTCTATGAGATAGCCAGTTACTTATCCAATCGGCCAAAGTTCCCTCTCTCCCACACCTCCTTACTTTCTTCATGAGCCTACCATGGGGAACCTGATCAAACGCCTTACTAAAATCCATGTATACAACATCAACTGCTCTACCTTCATCTACACACTTAGTTACCTCCTCAAAGAATTCAATCAAATTTGTGAGGCAAGACTTCACAAATCCCTGCTGACGATCACGGATTAAGCTGCATCTTTCCAAATGGTCATAAATCCTATCCCTCAGGACCTTTTCCATTAGCTTACCGACCACCGAAGTAAGACTAACTGGCTTATAATTACCAGGGTTATTCCTATTTCCTTTCTTGAACACAGGAACAACATTCGCCACTCTCCAGTCCTCTGGCACTATCCCCGTGGACAGTGAGGACCCAAAGATCAAGGCCAAAGGCTCTGCAATCTCATCCCTTGCCTCCCAAAGAATCCTAGGATATATCCCATCTGGCCCAGGGGACTTATTGACCCTCAGGTTTTTCAAAATTGCTAATACACCTTCCTTCAGAACATCTACCTCCTCCAGCCTATCAGCCTGTATCCCACTCTCATCCTCAAAAACATGGTCCCTCTCCTTGGTGAACACTGAAGAAAAGTATTCATTCATCGCCTCTCCTATCTCTTCTGACTCCATGCACAAGTTCCCACGACTATTCTTGACTGGCCCTAACCTCACCCTGGTCATTCTTTTATTCCTCACATAAGAGTAAAAAGCCTTGGGGTTTTCCTTGATCCGACCCGCCAAGGAATTCTCATGCCCCCTCCTAGCTCTCCTAAGCCCCTTTTTCAGCTCATTCCTTGCTACCTTGTAACCCTCAAGCGACCCAACTGAACCTTGTTTTCTCATCCTTTTTCCTCTTGACAAGACATTCAACCTCTTTTGTGAACTCACTCGGCCATTTCCTCCCTGCCTGACACGCAGTATTTGTTCCTTGAGCAAGCTCCACTTTTCATTTGTGCCTTTCCCTGACAGTTTCTGTTCCCATCTTATGCCCCCTAATTCTTGCCTAATCGCATCATAATTACCCCTCCCCCAATTATAAACCTTGCCCTGCCGTAAGGCCCTATCCCTCTCCATTGCAATAATGAAAGACACCGAAATATGGTCACTATCTCCAAAGTGCTCTCCCACAGCCAAATCTAACACTTGGCCTGGTTCATTACCCAGTACCAAGTCCAATGTGGCCCCACCTCTTGTCGGCCTATCCACATATTGTGTCAGGAAACCCTCCTGCACACACTGTACAAAAACTGCCCCATCCGAACTATTCGGCCTATAAAGGTTCCAATCAATGTTTGGAAAGTTAAAGTCACCCATGACAACTACCCTGTGACCTCCACACCTATCCATAATCTGCTTTGCAATTTCTTCCTCCACATCTCTGTTACTATTTGGAGGCCTATAGAAAACCCCCAACAACGTGACCACTCCTTTTCTATTTCTAACTTCAGCCCATATTACCTCAGCAGGCAGATCCCCCTCAAACTGCCTTTCGGCAGCCATTAAACTCTCCTTGATTAACAATCCTTCACCTCTTTTACCACCTTCCCTACTCTTACTGAAACATCTATACCCCGGAACTTCCAACAACCATTCCTATCCCTGTTCTAACCATGTCTCCGTAATGGCCACAACATCGTAGTCCCAAGTACCAATCCACGCTCCAAGTTCACCTGGCCAATCAACCTAACCCGCACATCTTTGGACTGTGGTAGGAAACCGGAGCACCTGGAGGAAACCCACGCAGACACGAGGAGAATGTGCAAACTCCACACAGACAGTGACCCGAGCCGGGAATCGAACCCGGGACCCTGGAGCTGTGAAGCAGCAGTGCTAACCACTGTGCTACCGTGGGACGTATCAGTGTTACAGTGAGGGGTGTGGGATATATCAGTGTTAAAGTGAGAGGTGTGGGATATATCAGTGCTACAGTGAGTGGTGTGGGATATATCAGTGTTACAGTGAGGGGTGTGGGGTATACCAGTGTTACAGTGAGTGGTGTGGGATATATCAGTGTTAAAGTGAGAGGTGTGGGATATATCAGTGCTACAGTGAGTGGTGTGGGATATATCAGTTTTAGAACATAGAACATTACAGCTCAGTACAGGCCCTTCAGCCCTCGATGTTGCGCCGACCAGTGGAACCAATCTAAAGCCCCTCTAATCTACACTATTCCAATATCATCCATATGTTTATCCAATAACCATTTGAATGCTAGAGTGAGAGGTGTGGGAAATCTCAGTGTTTCAGTGAGGGGAGTGGGAAAAATCAATGTTACAGGGAGTGGTGTGGGATATACTACTGTTACAGTGAGTGGATTGGGATATATCAGTGTTACAGAGAGGGGTGTGGGATATATCAGTGTTACAGTGAGGGGTGTGGGATATATCAGTGTTACAGAGAGGGGTGTGGGGTATATCAGTGTTACAGTGAGGGGTGTGGGCTACATCAGTGTTACACTGAGGGGTGTGGGTATATCAGTGTTACAGTGAGGGGTGTGGGGTATATCAGTGTTACAGTGAGGGGTGTGGGTATATCAGTGTTACAGTGAGAAGTGTGGGTATATCAGTGTTACAGTGAGGCGTGCGGGATATATCAGTGTTACAGTGAGGGGTGTGGGGTCAGAGTGTTATAGTGAGGGGTTTGGGGTATATCAGTGTTACAGTGAGGAGTGTGGGATATATCAGTGTTACAGTGAGGGGTGTGGGATATATCAGTGTTATAGTGAGGGTGTGGGATATATCAGAGTGTTATAATGAGGGGTGTGGGATATGTCAGTGTTTTAATGAGGGGTGAGGGGTATATCAGAGAGTTACAGTGAGGGGTGTGGGATGTATCAGTGTTACAGTGAGGGGTGTGGGATATATCAGTGTTACAGTGAGGGGACTGGGATATATCAATGTTACAGTGAGGGGTGTGGGATATATCAGTGTTTTAATGAGGGGTGAGGGGTATATCAGAGAGTTACAGTGAGGGGTGTGGGATGTATCAGTGTTACAGTGAGGGGTGTGGGATATATCAGTGTTACAGTGAGGGGACTGGGATATATCAGTGTTACAGTGAGGGGACTGGGATATATCAGTGTTACAGTGAGGGGACTGGGATATATCAATGTTACAGGGAGTGGTGTGGGATATACTACTGTTACAGTGAGTGGATTGGGATATATCAGTGTTACAGAGAGGGGTGTGGGATATATCAGTGTTACAGTGAGGGGTGTGGGGTATATCAGTGTTACAGTGAGGGGTGTGGGGTATATCAGTGTTACAGTGAGGGGTGTGGGTATATCAGTGTTACAGTGAGAAGTGTGGGTATATCAGTGTTACAGTGAGGGGTGTGGGTATATCAGTGTTACAGTGAGGGGTGCGGGGTATATCAGTGCTACAGTGAGGGGCGTGGGTCACATAAGTGTTACAGTGAGGGTTGCGGGGTATATCAGTGTTACAGTGAGACGTGTGAGATTTCTCAGTGTTACATTGAGGGGTTTGAGATATATCAGTGTTACATTGAAGAGTGTGGGAGTCATCAGTGTTACATTTAGGGGTGCGGGATATATCAATATTACAGTGAGGGATGTTGGATGTATCAGTATTACGGTGAGGGGTGTGAGATATATCAGTGTTACAGTGAGGGGTGTGGGATATATCAGTGTTACAGTGAGGGGTGTGGGATATATCAGTGTTACAGTGAGGGGTGTGGGATATATTAGTGTTACAGTGAGGGGTGTGGGATATATCAGTGTTACAGTGAGGGGTGTGGGATATATCAGTGTTACAGTGAGGGGTGTGGGATATATTAGTGTTACAGTGAGGGGTGTGGAATATATCAGTGTTACAGTGAGGGGTGTGGGATATATCAGTGTTACAGTGAGGGGTGTGGGATATATTAGTGTTACAGTGAGGGGTGTGGGGTCAGAGTGTTATAGTGAGGGGTTTGGGGAATATCAGTATTACAGTGAGGGGTGTGGGATATATCAGTGTTATAGTGAGGGTGTGGGATATATCAGAGTGTTATAATGAGGTGTGTGGGATATGTCAGTGTTTTAATGAGGGGTGAGGGGTATATCAGAGAGTTACAGTGAGGGGTGTGGGATGTATCAGTGTTACAGTGAGGGGTGTGGGATATATCAGTGTTACAGTGAGGGGTGTGGGGTATATCAGTGTTTTAACGAGGGGTGTGGGATATATCAGTGTTACAGTGAGGGGGACTGGGATATATCAGTGTTACAGTGAGGGGTGTGGGGTATATCAGTGTTTTAATGAGGGGTGTGGGATATATCAGTGTTACAGTGAGGGGACTGGGATATATCAGTGTTACAGTGAGGGGTGTGGGATATATCAGTGTTACAGTGAGGGGACTGGGATATATCAGTGTTACAGTGAGGGGACTGGGATATATCAGTGTTACAGTGAGGGGTGTGGGATATATCAGTGTTACAGCGAGGGGACTGGGATATATCAGTGTTACAGTGAGGGGACTGGGAGATATCAGTGTTACAGTGAGGGGACTGGGATATATCAGTGTTACAGCGAGGGGACTGGGATATATCAGTGTTACAGCGAGGGGACTGGGATATATCAGTGTTACAGTGAGGGGACTGGGACATATCAGTGTTACAGTGAGGGGTGTGGGGTATATCAGTGTTACAGTGAGGGGACAGGGACATATCAGTGTTACAGCGAGGGGACTGGGATATATCAGTGTTACAGTGAGGGGACTGGGATATATCAGTGTTACAGTGAGGGGACTGGGACATATCAGTGTTACAGTGAGGGGACTGGGATATATCAGTGTTACAGTGAGGGGTGTGGGATATATCAGTGTTACAGTGAGGGGTGTGGGATATATCAGTGTTACAGTGAGGGGTGTGGGATATATCAGTGTTACAGTGAGGGGTGTGGGATATATCAGTGTTACAGTGAGGGGTGTGGGGTCAGAGTGTTATAGTGAGGGGTTTGGGGTATATCAGTGTTACAGTGAGGGGTGTGGGATATATCAGTGTTACAGTGAGGGGTGTGGGATATATCAGTGTTACAGTGAGGGGTCAGAGTGTTATAGTGAGGGGTTTGGGGTATATCAGTGTTACAGTGAGGGGTGTGGGATATATCAGTGTTATAGTGAGGGTGTGGGATATATCAGAGTGTTATAATGAGGGGTGTGGGATATGTCAGTGTTTTAATGAGGGGTGAGGGGTATATCAGAGAGTTACAGTGAGGGGTGTGGGATGTATCAGTGTTACAGTGAGGGGTGTGGGATATATCAGTGTTACAGTGAGGGGACTGGGATATATCAGTGTTACAGTGAGGGGTGTGGGATATATCAGTGTTATAGCGAGTGGACTGGGATATATCAGTGTTACAGTGAGGGGGACTGGGATATATCAGTGTTACAGTGAGGGGACTGGGACATATCGGTGTTACAGTGAGCAGTGTGGGATATATCAGTGTTACAGTGAGGGGGACTGGGATATATCAGTGTTACAGCGAGGGGACTGGGACATATCAGTGTTACAGCGAGGGGACTGGGATATATCAGTGTTACAATGAGCAGTGTGTAATATATCAGTGCTGCAGTGAGGGGAGTGGTTTATATCAGAGTGTTACAGTGAGGGCTTTGGGAAATTTCAATCAGTGTGAGGAGTGTTGCAGAGAGGAGTGTGGGATTTATTAGTGTTACAGTGAGGAGTGTTGGATATATTAAAATGTTGCAGTGAGGTTATTTCTCAGTGTTCCAGTGAGGGGTGAAGTTATTTCTCAGAGCGTTACAGTGAGGGGTTGGGGATATATCAGAATGTTGCTTTGCGGGGGAAGTTATTTATCGGAGTGTTACAGTGTAATTTTGTGATGAGTGCTATGCTATATGTCAGGAATGGTTCTGCAATCCACTCTGATGCAGGGACAAGCTTGTGTTGAAGTTTGGCCGCTCTCTCGAGGGATATGACGGCACTCTTGGCTGCCTTTCCAGTTTGATAAATCTTTCATCTGCCTTTTTATTGGGGGCTTTGCGTGCATGCAGCTGGATTAAGAACAGCTGTCTGTGCTGTGGACCGCTCACAGAGTAAAGGGCAAGCAGTCCTCTCACAGCTGGCCCTTCGACTGTGAGTGCCTTCGCTCGCATCTTCAAGGATGACGCCTCGCCTCCCGTCTGCTCTCCTCACTGCCCTCTGCGCCGTATTCGTGGCACACGGCGACGTGACTGACCGCTTCCAGACTCCAGCCGGCTGCTCCGACTTCTTCTACAAGGGACAGCCACCCTCTGGCTTCATCGCTACCTCCCAGGCTCGCCTGTGTCAGCGCCTCGATGGGAAGCTGTACTTTGCCACACTGTACGACCGTTCCGGGCGACTCCCAGTCTACTCGGCCTTCATCTTCAAGTACCGGGCGCAGGGCGTCCCACGCGGGAAAGGTGTGGACCGTTCTTGGAAATATGAGCCACAGGTCAGTGCTTGGGGGAGGCATGGGGCAAAGGCAGGGGGTGCAGCAGGGCAGGGTCAGCTCCGTTACCTGGGCACAGTGACAGACATGCAGCTACCATCCACGATGCCCGTTCTTGGGTTGGGATGGGTGGTGCTTTTAACGCACTCAAAATCTAAAGGGGCGGCACGGTAGCACAGTGGTTAGCACTGCTGCTTCACAGCTCCAGGGTCCTGGGTTCGATTCCCGGCTCGGGTCACTGTCTGTGTGGAGTTTGCACATTCTCCTCGTGTCTGCGTGGGTTTCCTCCGGGTGCTCCGGTTTCCTCCCACAGTCCAAAGATGTGCGGGTTAGGTTGATTGGCCATGCTAAAATTGCCCCTTAGTGTCCTGGGATGCGTAGATTAGAGGGATTAGCGGGTAAAATATGTAGGGATATGGGGGTAGGGCCTGGGTGGGATTGTGGTCGGTGCAGACTCGATGGGCCGAACGGCCTCTTTCTGTACTGTGGAGTTTCTATGTTTCTATGAACACATCTCGTCCATATGTGCCCTGGCAGTGCGTGTTGCGCGGTGACTTTTAGCGAGATCGTGATTAACGTCTCTCTCTCTCTCTGTCCTTCTCTCTCTTTCTCAGTTGGCAAACCCCCGTGCTGACAGCAACATGACTGAGCTCACGACCGACGCCTTACGGGATCCTGCTGTGCGCCGGAGCCAGGCGACAGAGGCGGCCTACCCGCTGAAGCTGGGCGGGCTACAGTACATCAGAGGGCAGCTCAACCCCACCAACTTCCAGGGCAGTCACCCCAGCCGCAGTGCCACCTTCACCCTGACCAACGCTGTCACCTACCCACGCCACTTCCACCATCGCGGCTGGAAACCTGCCCTCAGCAGGGTGGCCAAGAGGCTGGGGGACGAGTGCAAGGGCTCCCCCGCCTACCTGGTGACTGGCGCCATCCGGCAGAAACGGGGCAAGGAGGTCTGGGCACCGCCGCGGGGGAAAGGGAGGACGGCAGTGCCGCAGATGCTCTGGATTGCCTTCTGCTGTGCCAACGGTTTCAGCGGTGCAATGGTGGGGCATTGCCAAGGTGATGAGAGTCTGGCGCTGAAAGGGATGGATCTGGGGCCCTACGAGACCCAGGAACTCTCGGTTCACGGGCTGGAAACGGTCCTTGCCAGCAAGCTGGGACGCCAGTCAATCCGACTGTTTGACGGGGGATGCACCCCTCTCCCCGGCTAACAAACACAGACCCAAGGGGAAGATCAGAGAGCCAAACGGAGAAGTGAGGAAGGGTGAACAACCCACATTCTTCCCCTCACATCCTCCGGCTCCTCGGAGGATTCCCGGAAGGCTAGAGCCTGGGGAAATGTGTCTCTTCCCCCCTCAGCTGTCACTGCTATCATCATTGTGTTATTAGGCAGGACCATGGAGTTGCAACACTTCCTAATGTCTCATTATTAAACCTCACTGATTATTTCTCAAATCGAGTCTGAGTCATTGCGTTCAATCATTACATATGTACCAAGCGAGCGGGAAATCGGGAGAGTTTCTGAACTGTTTTTTGCGCAAGTTTGAAAAAGCAATTTTTTGGCACTATCACTTTTTCCGGACAGATGTGTAACTCTCACCAGTTAGAGGGGGACGCGGAGCCTGAGCTCACCGGGGAACGCTGCTGCAGACTGCTCAGAGCGCCACTGTGAACTAGGAGACCTCCTGCCACCCCTCCCCCACCCCCTCCCACACCTACCCCCAGCATCGGTGGCAACACAGGTCGCCAGCATCAGGGTATCAGGACCCTCCCGATCAGTCCCCCCATCACAACCCTCTCCGTGGCCCACACTGCATGACCCCCCTTTGCTGGACCCACCCCCACGCCCACATCTCCCCTCCAACTGCCGATCATTCCCTGCGCCGACCTCCGTCCACCCCCCCACCGCCGATCACACCCCCTGCAGAACTCCCTCTCTCCCTCCCTCAATATCTCTCCCTCACTCTCTCTCTCCCTCTCTCAATCTGTCTCTCTCCCCCCCTCTCTCACTCTGTCTCTCTGCCTCCGTCTCTCACTCTGTGTTTCATTCCCTCTCTCTGTCACTCCCTCTCTCTTTGTCCCTCCCTCTTTCTTTATCTTGACCTGTCTCTCCCTCCCTCTATCTCTCTCTCTTTCTCTCTGTCACTCCCTCTCTCTCTCTCTCTGTCCTTCTCTCTCTCTCTCTCTCTCACTCCCTCCCTCTCTCTCTGTCTTCTATCTCTCTCTCTGTCTCTCCCTCCCTCCCTCTGTCTCTCTCTCTCTCTCTGACACTCACTGTCTCTGTGTCTCCCCCTCTCTGTGTCTCTCCCTCTCTCTCTGTCTCTCTCTGTGTGTCTCTCCCTCTGTCACTCACTCTCTCTGTGTGTCTCTCTCTCACTCTCTCTGTTTTTCTCTCTCTCTCTGGTTCTTCCTCTCTCTCTGTGTCTCTGTCTCTCCCCCCCTCTCTCTCTGTGTCTACCTCCCTCTATCTGTCACTCACTCTCTCTGTGTCACTCCCTCTTTCTCCATCTCTCCGTCTCTCTCTGTGTGTGTCTCTCTCTCTCTGAGTCTCTCTGTCTCTCTCTCTCTGTCTCTCCCTCCCTCTCTCTGTCTCTCTCTCCCTCTCTCTGTCTGTCCCTCCCTCTCTCTGTCTCTCCCTCTCTGACTCTCCCTCCCTCTATCTCTGTCTTTCCCTATCTCCATATACATATTTGAAGGTATTAAATGTCGATGTCTGAGCAGCTGTAACCCCAGGTCACATCCCCTGGGCTCTGGAAGAAGCCTCGATGTAGTTTCTGGAGTGCTGACCAGAGAGAGAGGACGTGACTCAATGTCTCCCCCGAGTGCCAGGCGGCCTCCTTGGTTCCTGAGCACCAGAACCCAACCCTCAGCCACACCAGTACTCTCCGCTTTCCCATGCATGGACAGGATGGCATCCTGAGATTTCTGCCCTCAGGAACAGGGTGCCATCAATCACATCACCATGACTAACATGAACATACACTTACATAGCAACTTAAACTTGATAAAATGTCCCCTGCTGCTGCACACTGCATTGTCAAAGCATATTTGACCCTGAATCATGTGAGGAGCTATGAAGGACAGGTGACCAACTGCTTGAAAAGAGAGATATTGAGGAGAGTCTAAAAGGAGGAGAGTGTGAGAGAGAGGGAGAGAAATAGACAGAGCAGGAGAGAGAGGGAAGGAGAGAGAGAGAGAGGGGGGAGAGAGAGAGAGAGAGAGAGAGAGAAATAGAGAGAGCAGGAGAGAGAGAGGGGAGAGAGAGAGAGAAATAGAGAGAGCAGGAGAGAGAGATGGGGGGGGGGTGAGAGAGAGAAATAGAGAGAGGGAGAGGGAGAGCAAAAGAGAGAGCAAGAGAGAGGGAAATCGAGAGAGGGAGAGAATGGGAGAGAAAAAGAGAGAGAGAAAGTGGGGGTGGGGGGATGGGGGAGGGGAGGGTAGAGGTTTAGAGAGAGAATTGCAGAGCTTAGGACCCCATTCAACTGATAACAGCAATGCCAATGGCGGAAGGATGGGAATCGACGCGGGCGGGCAAGAGATTGGAGGGTTGTAGGAGTTGGAGGAAGATACAGAGATAGGGAGGGTTGTAGGGGCTGGAGGAGGTTACAGAGATAGGGAGGGTTGTAGGGGTTGGAGGAAGATACAGATAGAGGGAGAGTTGTAGGGGCTGGAGGAGGATGCAGAGATAGGGAGGGTTGTAGGGGCTGGAGGAGGTTACAGAGATAGGGAGGGTTCTAGGGGCTGGAGGAGGATACAGAGTTAGGGAGAGTTGTAGGGATAGGAGGAGGATGCAGAGATAGGGAGGGTTGTAGGGGCTGGAGGAGGATGCAGCGATAGGGAGGGTTGTAGGGGCTGGAGGAGGTTACAGAGATAGGGAGGGTTGTAGGGGCTGGAGGAGGATGCAGAGATAGGGAGGGTTGTAGAGGCTGGAGGAGGTTACAGAGATAGGGAGGATCATTGAGACAAGACTCCAAAGATGTGTGGGTTAGGTGGATTGGCCATGCTAAATTGCCCCTTGGTGTCAGGGGACTAACAGGGTAAATATGTGGGGTTACAGGGATAGGGCCTGAGTGGGATTGTGGTCAGTGCAGGCTCGATGGGCCAAATGGCCTCTTTCCGCACTGCAGGGATTTTATGATTCTATGAAGAGATTACAGTTATAGAGGGGGTTGTATTGACTGCAGGAGGTCAAAGAGATTACTTTAACCTAAGACTCAAACCCTGACAAAAGAACAAAGAAAATTACAGCACAGGAACAGGCCCTTCGGCCCTCCAAGCCTGCACCGACCATGCTGCCTGACTTAACTAAAACTCCCTACCCTTCCGGGGACCATATCCCTCTATTCCCATCTTATTCATGTACTTGTCAAGACGCCCCTTAAAAGTCACTACCATATCCGCTTCCACTACCTCCCCCGGCAACGGGTTCCAGGCACCCACCACTCTCTGTGTAAAAAATCTGCCTCGTACATCTCTTTTAAAACTTGCCCCTCGCACCTTAAATCTATGCCCCCTAGTAATTGACTCTTCCACCCTGGGCAAAAGCTTCTGACTATCCACTCTGTCCATGCCTCCCATAATCTTGTAGACTTCTATCAGGTCTCCCCTCAACCTCCGTCGCTCCAGTGAGAACAAACCAAATTTCTCCAACCTCTCCTCATAGCTGATGCCCTCCATACCAGGCAACATCCTGGTAAATCTTTTCTGTACCCTCTCCAAAGCCTCCACATCCTTCTGGTAGTGTGGTGACCAGAATTGAACACTATATTCCAAGTGCGACCTCACTAAGGTTCTATAAAGCTGCAACATGACTTGCCAATTTTTAAACTCAGTGCCCCGGCCTATGAAGGCAAGCATGCTGTATGCCTTCTTGACTACCTTCTCCACCTACATTGCCACTTTCAGTGACCTGTGTACCTGTACACCCAGATCCCTTTGCCTATCAATACTCTTAAGGGTTCTGCCATTTACTGTATATTTCCCATCTGTATTAGACTTTCCAAAATGCATTATCTCACATTTATCCAGATTAAACTCCATCTGCCATCTCTCCGCCCAAGTCTCCAACTGATCTATATCCTGCTGTATCCTCTGATGGTCCTCATCACTATTCACACTCACACTCATCAGCGATCAGATTGCTGAGCAGCCAAGCTTCCCCCAGTTCCTCTGTTAATGATTATTTTGACATGTACACTGCAGGCACCCAGCCCTATCTCAACACGGAGCATTCATCCTGAGTTGCTGCTCCGACATCCAGTACCGGAGGAGCAGAAATGTCGTCCAATTCAATACTGGGCCACTGAAGGCTTGTTTCCAGACCCACTCCAAGCTGCCTTCGCTCGCAGCGGACTGCACTCCTCTCGCAGGCAACTGTGTGTGTGACTGGATTGCTGTGTGTGTGTAAACCTGCTGTGATATGTCAAGGTCACCTGTGTAGCATGGCTCCATTCCACCTCTCTGTCTGCTCATAAACAGTGCTGAAAGCCTGGCCCCTTGATTCCCAACCTCCACACTCAGCTATTCCAACTCTCTCTCCTGGCTGTTCTCCCACATTCTAACACACCCGACATCTCTCACAGCCCAACAGCAGCGGGAAGCAATTACACTCTTATTAAAAACACAATTCCGCATGAGACACAAACATTTCAAACTGCTTCATTTCCAAAGAATTGCAAGCACGAGATTATACAGCAAAAAGCTCTCCACACTGTCCCCATCGAATACTCCCAAGAAACATACAGCACGGGGTTAGATAAAAACTGAAGCTCCCTCTACACTGTCCCCATCAAACATTCCCAGGACAGGTACAGCACGGGGTTAGATACAGAGTAAATCTCCCTTTACACTGTCCCCATCAAACACTCCCAGGACAGGTACAGCACTGGGTTAGATACAGAGTAAAGCTCCCTCTACACTGTCCCCATCAAACACTCCCAGGACAGGTACAGCACGGGGTTAGATACAGAGTAAATCTCCCTCTACACTGTCCCCATCAAACACTCCCAGGACAGGTACAGCACGGGGTTAGATACAGAGTAAATCTCCCTCTACACTGTCCCCATCAAACACTCCCAGGACAGGTGCAGCACGGGGTTAGATACAGAGTAAAGCTCCCTCTACACTGTCCCCATCAAACAGTCCCAGGACAGGTACAGCACGGGGTTAGATACAGAGTAAAGCTCCCTCTACACTGTCCTCATCAAACACTCCCAGGACAGGTACAGCACGGGGTTAGATACAGAGTAAATCTCCCTCTACACTGTCCCCATCAAACACTCCCAGGACAGGCACAGCACGGGGTTAGATACAGAGTAAATCTCCCTCTACACTGTCCCCATCAGACACTCCCAGGACAGGTACAGCACGGGGTTAGATACAGAGTAAAGCTCCCTCTCCACTGTCCCCATCAAACACTCCCAGGACAGGTACAGCACGGGGTCAGATACAGAGTAAAGCTCCCTCTACACTGTCCCCATCAAACACTCCCAGGACAGGTACAGCACGGGGTTAGATACAGAGTAAATCTCCCTCTACACTGCCCCCATCAAACACTCCCAGGACAGGTACAGCACAGGGTTCGATACAGAGTAAAGCTCCCTCTACACTGTCCCCATCAAACACTCCCAGGACAGCTACAGCACGGGGTTAGATACACTGGCATTGTTTGATGGGCGGAGAGGTCGTTCAGCCCAACAAACTCTTCTCTCTTCTGCCGGACTGTCCGCAGGCTCTGCCTAGTTTCTCCGCTGCTGTCCGGTTCATTGCGAGACTAACCTGGTGGCAGGAAGGGAGATGGATATCTGTCATGGACTGGGATGTCAGTGAGCCCCTTTCACCCCTCCCCTACCAGCCTGGACCTGTTGGCGTTACCTGGGTGCAGACACAGACTCCATAGCGGAGGAAGGTGGCCAGGTGCTCGCAGTTGAACGTGAAGAGAGAGTAGGTGAACTGACGGTTCAGCAAGTACACGGCCCTGCGCTCGATCCTCTCCCAGGGGTCCGGCTGACCCAGGAGCTTGTCGTGGGTCTCGTTGTGCACTCTGACCATGGGCTGACCTCTGACCTCCCACACCGACTGCAGGCGCACCTGAGTCCTCAAGCAGATGATGAATCCAGAGCTGGGAAAGACCCGTGACCAACGCGATCGTTCCTGGCTCTCTGGAAGAGATCGGGGTTAGAAACGTTGGAGTCAACAGGCAGAAGGGAAGTCTTGCATTATTATTGCACACTACAGTGCAGCGCTCCCTCAGTACTGACCCTCTGACAGTGCAGCACTCCCTCAGTACTGACCCTCTGACAGTGCAGCACTCCCTCAGTACTGACCCTCTGACAGTGCAGCACTCCCTCAGTACTGACCCTCTGACAGTGCAGCACTCCCTCAGTACTGACCCTCTGACAGTGCAGCACTCCCTCAGTACTGACCCTCTGACAGCGCAGCGCTCCCTCAGTACTGACCCTCTGACAGTGCAGCGCTCCCTCAGTACTGACCCTCTGACAGTGCAGCGCTCCCTCAGTACTGACCCTCTGACAGTGCAGCGCTCCCTCAGTCCTGACCCTCTGACAGTGCAGCACTCCCTCAGTACTGACCCTCTGACAGTGCAGCTCTCCCTCAGTACTGACCCTCTGACAGTGCAGCACTCCCTCAGTCCTGACCCTCTGACAGTGCAGCACTCCCTCAGTACTGACCCTCTGACAGTGCAGCACTCCCTCAGTACTGACCCTCTGACAGTGCAGCGCTCCCTCAGTACTGACCCTCTGACAGTGCAGCGCTCCCTCAGTACTGACCCTCTGACAGTGCAGCACTCCCTCAGTACTGACCCTCTGACAGTGCAGCTCTCCCTCAGTACTGACCCTCTGACAGTGCAGCACTCCCTCAGTACTGACCCTCTGACAGTGCAGCGCTCCCTCAGTACTGACCCTCTGACAGTGCAGCACTCCCTCAGTACTGACCCTCTGACAGTGCAGCTCTCCCTCAGTACTGACCCTCTGACAGTGCAGCACTCCCTCAGTACTGACCTTCTGACAGTGCAGCGCTCCCTCAGCACTGACCCTCTGACAGTGCAGCGCTCCCTCAGTACTGACCCTCTGACAGTGCAGCGCTCCCTCAGCACTGACCCTCTGACAGTGCAGCGCTCCCTCAGTACTGACCCTCTGACAGTGCAGCACTCCCTCAGTACTGACCCTCTGACAGTGCAGCGCTCCCTCAGCACTGACCCTCTGACAGTGCAGCACTCCCTCAGTACTGACCCTCTGACAGTGCAGCACTCCCTCAGTACTGACCCTCTGACAGTGCAGCACTCCCTCAGTACTGACCCTCTGACAGTGCAGCACTCCCTCAGTACTGACCCTCTGACAGTGCAGCGCTCCCTCAGTACTGACCCTCTGACAGTGCAGCACTCCCTCAGTACTGACCCTCCGACAGTGCAGCACTCCCTCAGTACTGACCCTCCGACAGTGCAGCACTCCCTCAGTACTGACCCTCTGACAGCGCAGCGCTCCCTCAGTACTGACCCTCCGACAGTGCAGCGCTCCCTCAGTACTGACCCTCCGACAGTGCAGCGCTCCCTCAGTACTGACCCTCTGACAGTGCAGCGCTCCCTCAGTACTGACCCTCTGACAGTGCAGCGCTCCCTCAGTACTGACCCTCTGACAGTGCAGCACCCCCTCAGTACTGACCCTCTGACAGTGCAGCACCCCCTCAGTACTGACCCTCTGACAGTGCAGCGCTCCCTCAGTACTGACCCTCTGACAGTGCAGCGCTCCCTCAGTACTGACCCTCTGACAGTGCAGCGCTCCCTCAGTACTGACCCTCTGACAGTGCAGCGCTCCCTCAGTACTGACCCTCTGACAGTGCAGCACTCCCTCAGTACTGACCCTCTGACAGTGCAGCGCTCCCTCAGTACTGACCCTCTGACAGTGCAGCGCTCCCTCAGTACTGACCCTCTGACAGTGCAGCGCTCCCTCAGTACTGACCCTCTGACAGTGCAGCGCTCCCTCAGTACTGACCCTCTGACAGTGCAGCGCTCCCTCTGTACTGACCCTCTGACAGTGCAGCGCTCCCTCAGTACTGACCCTCTGACAGTGCAGCACTCCCTCAGTACTGACCCTCTGACAGTGCAGCACTCCCTCAGTACTGACCCTCTGACAGTGCAGCACTCCCTCAGTACTGACCCTCTGACAGTGCAGCACTCCCTCAGTACTGACCCTCTGACAGTGCAGCACTCCCTCAGTACTGATCCTCTGACAGTGCAGCACTCCCTCAGCACTGACCGTCTGACAGTGCAGCACTCCCTCAGTACTGACCCTCTGACAGTGCAGCACTCCCTCAGTACTGACCCTCTGACAGTGCAGCACTCCCTCAGTACTGACCCTCTGACAGTGCAGCACTCCCTCAGTACTGACCCTCTGACAGTGCAGCACTCCCTCAGTACTGACCCTCTGACAGTGCAGCACTCCCTCAGTACTGACCCTCCGACAGTGCAGCACTCCCTCAGTACTGACCCTCTGACAGTGCAGCGCTCCCTCAGTACTGACCCTCTGACAGTGCAGCACTCCCTCAGTACTGATCCTCCGACAGTGCAGCACTCCCTCAGTACTGACCCTCTGACAGTGCAGCACTCCCTCAGTACTGACCCTCTGACAGTGCAGCACTCCCTCAGTACTGACCCTCTGACAGTGCAGCACTCCCTCAGTACTGACCCTCTGACAGTGCAGCACTCCCTCAGTACTGACCCTCTGGCAGTGCAGCGCTCCCTCAGTACTGACCCTCTGACAGTGCAGCACTCCCTCAGTACTGACCCTCTGACAGTGCAGCACTCCCTCAGTACTGACCCTCTGGCAGTGCAGCGCTCCCTCAGTCCTGACCCTCTGACAGTGCAGCACTCCCTCAGTACTGACCCTCTGACAGTGCAGCACTCCCTCAGTACTGACCCTCTGACAGTGCAGCACTCCCTCAGTACTGACCCTCTGACAGTGCAGCACTCCCTCAGTACTGACCCTCTGACAGTGCAGCACTCCCTCAGTACTGACCCTCTGACAGTGCAGCACTCCCTCAGTACTGACCCTCTGACAGTGCAGCGCTCCCTCAGTACTGACCCTCTGACAGTGCAGCACTCCCTCAGTACTGACCCTCTGACAGTGCAGCACTCCCTCAGTACTGACCCTCTGACAGTGCAGCACTCCCTCAGTACTGACCCTTAACGCCAAGGGATGCTTTGCTTGAAAGGAAAAGGGGGAATTGAGCAGTCATAGAAATCATAGAAACCCCACAGTACAGAAAGAGGCCATTCGGCCCATCAAGTCTTCACCGAACACAATCCCACCCAGGCCCTACCCCCATATCCCTATATATTTACCCACTAATCCCTCTAACCGACACATCTCAGGGCACTAAGGGCAATTTTTAGCATGACCAATCAACCTAACCCGCACATCTTTGGACTGTGGGAGGAAACCGGAGCACCCGGAGGAAATCCACACAGACACGAGGAGAATGTGCAAACTCCACACAGACAGTGACCCAAGCCGGGAATCGAACCCAGGTCCCTGGAGCTGTGAAGCAGCAGTGCTAACCACTGTGCTACCGTGCCGCCCAAACCAGTGTGGTTTTATAGAATGGAGAGAGAAAGGAACAATGTCCTCTCACCTGACCAGGAAAATATTGTAATTATTTGGCAAGATGCAAAAAAAAAAAATTGATTTGAGAAAACCTGAAGTTGGACTGATAATTTGATTAGTTTTGATTTGAATTTGATTTTGATTTGATTTGATTTATTATTGTCGCATGTTTTAGTATACAGTGAAAAGTATTGTTTCTTGCACGCTCTACAGACAAAGCATACCATTCATAGAGAAGGAAAGGAGAGTGCAAAATGTAGTGTTACAGTCACAACTAGAGTGGAGAGAAAGATCAACTTAGTGCGAGATAAGTCCATTCAAAAGCCTGATAGCAGCAGGAAAGGAGCTGTTCTTGAATCGGTTGGTACGTGACCTCAGACTTTTGTATCTTTTTCCAATGGAAGAAGGTGGAAGACAGTATATCCAGGGTACGTAGGATCCTTGATTATGCTGGCTGCTTTTCCGAGGCAGCAGGAAATGTAGACAGAGTCAATGGATGGGAGGCTGGTTTACGTGATCGATTGGGCTACATTCACGACCTTTCGTAGTTTCTTGCGGTCTTGGGCAGAGCAGGAGCTATACCAAGCTGTGATGCAACCAGAAATGCTTTGTATTGTGCATCTGTAAAAGTTGGTGAGACTTGAAGCTGACATGCCAAATTTCCTTCGTCTTCTGAGAAAGTAGAAGCGTTGGTGGGCTTTCTTAACTGTAGCGTCGGTATGGGAGGGACCAGGACAGGTTGTTGGTGATCTGGTGTTTCAGTGGATTCGTGTGAATTGGTTGCTTGTTAAATGTAAGTAGTTGTTGTTGTATTAGATTGAGAACAGGAGTTGTTAAAGATTATGCTTTGTTCTTGCAGAGTATTTCATTGTGGGTAATAAATGCAATGCTTTACACTTTGGTTTAACTTCAAAGGGACCGAGAAAGTGTTAAAACAGTTAAAATTTCAGTTTAAAATTTATTGAGTTAATCTTGCCTTTGAGCTTGATTAAATTTGGAAGAAAGAAGAATGAAGGCTACTGTCTTAATCTATTTCTTGCTTTTCTTTTAATGTTTTACTTTCATTCCAATTTAAAAGTAAACAGTAAAGGCATTAAGGGTCATGGTGAGCGGGAGGCTAAGTGGAGCTGAGTTCACGAAAAGATCAGCTATGATCTTAACGAATGGCGCAGCAGGCTCAAGGGGCCAGATGGCCTACTCCCGCTCCACTTGGACAGATTATGTTATTCATAATTTTAAAATTGGCCAGAAGCAGGTGGAATGATGGAGGAGTTTCTCTACAATTTGTTAAACTGACATAAAATCACTGGAATCACCTCTTGCTTGTACATTGGGTACGTTGGGTTAATTGAGTTTTAAAGAACATAGCATGTGTATGCTAGTAGGAGACAGATTTTGAGCTGTGATTGTTAGAAGTTTAGATTTATAATGATAGTTGTGGCAAAAGCATTCACTGTGTAAGTATGGATCATTTCTAATTCTCAAATACATTGGAGAGTTAAACCTACACCTTCAGTACCTTTTGGTACATGACCCTCCCAAAATCCAAATTTAAATTATATTTCCTCTTCCATCTTCACCAATCATATATTCTTGTCCTATATGCATAACCCTGGACCTAAAAATGGTTTAATCATAATGAATTTGAACATATGACAATGTTTGTTCGGAATTGGTACCAGTTGTAAAATACATTTACCAGATTGGTGTCCCTCTCAATTTAGAAAATCATATATTTATTTAACACAAAGTTTGTTAAATCAAGAAGTGACAAATGAGGAGCAAGAATGGTTTGGTGATTAAATGGTCGCCAGAGGAGGGAGTTAATTAATGATTTAGCAACTGCTTACAATACAGGAGTGTCCACAGTTAATACGCTTGATTTCACACATTTAGGTATTAATCTTCAAACGTCAAGCCGGCAGGTTAAGCGAGTAATGGCTGAAGTGAATAATAGCTGTTAGGATGCAGCATCAGAGTCTTTGTTACTGCAACACACTAATGAATATATGGTAACAGTGTTGGAAGGACATCCTAAAACAATTAATCAGATTATTAAAGACAGGGAAATTGATGATGGGAAACAATAGAATGGAGCTTTACATAGTGTTTATGGGAATTGGGTGTTAGAATAACTGAGAGCGAATGTGGAACAGGCTAATCAGGGGAAGGTTCCTCTTGGATCAGTAACGTACAATTAGATTATAAAAGTCACGGATGAAGACATCCTAATGTGTCTCGATGACAGTTTCGACAATTGGCCAAGGTTTGGTTTGAGAATAATTGTGGTGGAACATTACATAAGGCTTTAGGATTAATAGTAGGGATTCCAATGATTCCAGTGGAGGCAATGGTATGGATAATATCCATAGAAATCCATAGAAACCCTACAGTACAGAAAGAGGCCATTTGGCCCATTGAGTCTGCACTGACCACAATCCCACCCAGGCCCTACCCCCATATTCCTACACATTTACCCACTAATCCCTCTAACCTACGCATCTCAGGACACTAGGGGCAATTTTAGCATGGCCAATCAACCTAACCTGGTTGATGTCAAATAATATCAAAGGTTCAAAACATTGGTATCTTTATGGATGGTATATGGATGGGACGTGATCATAATCTACCATGTGTTGTAGGAAGAGGGGAAATTTTGGTGTGTACTCATTCAAAGGGATGTCAACAGTCAGGAAGAAGAATTGTTTTTCCACATCCCATATATTTAAATGGACAAGCTTCTTGTGGATTTAAAATTGATGATAATCTAAATTGTATTGTGGAAGTTAGGTAGCTAGATACAGACATTACTAAAGTAGATACTGTTTACTGTTCAGTTTGTAAGATGGAAAAGAGAAAAAACGCAACAACTGCATATGGAAATGTTGTTACAAAAACAAGAATTATGTTAATTGTAAATATAACATGTCTAACATGGTAATAGCTAGTTTGGCTAGATTTTGATACTATCTGGTTGGGAAAGAGTTTAGTCATGGCCTGTGATCCATTTTGCTTTATGCTCCAGGATCAAGAGGAGGGACTGTAGATGGAGAAAGAACAGCAACAATAATGATTTGACAAGAATAATGGCAATAGTGACTTTAAAATGGCTCTTCTGGCTGAGAGTTCAGGATGCTGGGATTTTTGGTCAACCTACAATTAAAACCAGATGCAGGTTGTAAAGTTGCTCTGGGTCAGGCTCTGGTCTGGGAGCTGTGATCTGAAGCTTCCTGTGTTGACTAAATAAGGGAAGTTGTTTCCACTGGCTCAGACATCGTGAGTTTGAATTTTATTACCATTATGTGAAGTAAGCGTAATGGTGTCATTCACAAAATATTTCATTGGATGTTCGAACCATGTGATCAGTTTTTGGTCACACAGTTCACTGGATGACAGAGAATCTTCTTGGAGCAAGTGGAGACTTTGTTGCTAAGAAACATGTGCAGTCATTTGGACTTTAACCAGGTGTTGTTAAAACTCTGACTGCAGTCATTTGTTTGCCAGAGAAACCTCTATAGAGACTAACAATCGTAAGAAGTGTGCCCTGAAGGAATTTTGCTCCCAGAAGAAGATAGATTCTACATCGAGGATATTTCTTGACCAAGGTTTTTCCTAAATTCAGTAGTATCTATTTTGAGTTAAATAATTAAAGTTAATGTGCAGTTGAGAGCTGATGTACAATTAGAGTTAATGCTCAGTAAAAGAGCTAATGAATTGCAATTGTTTATGTTCGAGTTGGTACCTGAAGTGTTAATAAAGAGAGAAAATGTTGAATAAATTAAAGAGTCATTTACTGTTCATGTTTGTCTCATTAAACTGGAATGCTTGCAAGGTGTTAAATTAAAAACTGGACCACAACCTCTGACAGTGCAGCACTCCCTCAGTACTGACCCTCTGACAGTGCAGCACTCCCTCAGTACTGACCCTCTGACAGTGCAGCACTCCCTCAGTACTGACCCTCCGACACTGCAGCGCTCCCTCAGTACTGACCCTCTGACAGTGCAGCACTCCCTCAGTACTGACCCTCTGACAGTGCAGCACTCCCTCAGTACTGACCCTCTGACAGTGCAGCACTCCCTCAGTACTGACCCTCTGACAGTGCAGCACTCTCTCAGTACTGACCCTCTGACAGTGCAGCACTCCCTCAGTACTGACCCTCTGACAGTGCAGCACTCCCTCAGTACTGACCCTCCGACACTGCAGCGCTCCCTCAGTACTGACCCTCTGACAGTGCAGCACTCCCTCAGTACTGACCCTGACTAAGGACATTACTCCGTCTGTAATCACACGAATATCCTCCATAAGCCTCTGTGCCCCTCCCCCTCCTCCTCCCCCTCTCTCTATCTCATCTCGCCTTAATGACTGAGTCTTTGTTTAACTCCCCCTGTTTGTCAGTTTGGAAAGTTTTGTTATTTTCAAGATGCTTTTTAAAAGAAATTTGGTTTCTGTGCTGTCTCATAACCTTTCAAATATTTGCTAGGTTAAAGGCGAACTTCCAATGTTTGGATTCCCTTTGCCAGAAACGTCTTCAACTTAAGCTGTGTACAGACAAAGATTTGAGTAATTCTTCCAAGGTTGTGGCTTAATGCATCATAGAGTCATAGAGGTTTACAGCATGGAAAAAGGCCCTTCGGCCCAACGTGTCCATGCCGCCCCTTTCTTTTTTAAACACCTAAGCTAGTCCCAATTGCCCACATTTGGCCCACATTCCCCTGTACCCATCTTACCCATGTAACTGTCTAAATGCTTTTTAAAAGACAAAATTGTACCCGCCTCTACTACTACCTCTGGCAGCTTGTTCCAGACACTCACCACCCTCTGTGTGAATAAATTGCCCCTCTGGACACTATTATATCTCTCTCCTCTCACCTTTAACCTATGCCCTCTAACCTATGCCATCAAACAGATTGTCATTCAGTTAAACAGTCTTTGTGCATCTCAAAGATCTCAATCCTGTCAACCCTCAGAGTTCTCTCTCCTTAGATAAAGTAGCATAGCATATTTGATCTTTCCCAGAAGAGATAACACTCTCAGTATTAAAAAAATCCAGGATTCCTGTACCATCCTTCACACTGTCTCGGAACACCCTAAGATTCCTCACAGAATCACCAACCAAGATTCAGCACATCTCACCCAGGACCACATCAGCGACAGGTGAGCTAATACTCAGGGGTGGTTTCATTTGGACATATGCATGAGGAGCAGCAGTCGGCCACTCGGCCCCTCGATCCTGCTCCCCCGTTCAATAAGATCATGGCTGATCTGACTGTAACCTCAGCCCCACATTCCTGCTGACCCCTGATAACCTTTCACCCCCTTGTTAATCAAGAATCTATCCAGCACAGCCTTAAAAATATTCAAAGTCTCTGCTTCCACTGCCTTTTGAGGAAGAGAGTTCCAGAGACTCCCCACCCTCTGAGAGAAAAAATTTCTCCTCATCTCCGTCTTAAATGAGCGACCCCCTTATTTTTGAACAGTGACCCCTGGTTCTAGATTCTCCCACAAGAGGAAACAGCCTCTCCACATCTGATCCATACTGGGGCCAAAATTGGAGGAGAGCAGAGGTCTTAGAAGGCTGTAGGGGCTGGAGATAGGGAGGGTTGTAGAGACTGGAGGAGGTTACAGGAATAGAGAGGGTTGTAGGGACTAGAGGAGGTTACAGATAAAGAGAGGGTGTCGGGGCTGGAGGAGTTTACAAATACAGGGAGGGTTGTAGGGACTGGAGGAGGTTACAGAGATAGGGAGGGTTGTAGGGACTGGAGGAGGTTACAGAGATAGGGAGGGTTGTAGGGACTGGTGTAGTTTACAGAGATAGGGAGGGTTGTAGGGGCTGGAGAAATTTACAGAGCGAGGGAGGTTTGCAGGGATCGAACAAGGTTACTCAGATAGAGAATTCTATAAAATGTAAGTTGAGAGAGGTGGATACTCAGCAAGACCTTGGTGTCCTCATGCATCAGTCGTTGAAAGTAAGCAGGCAGGTACAGCAGGCAATAAAGAAGGCAAATGGTATGTTGGCCTTCATAACGATAGGATTTGAGTATAGGAATAGGGATGTTTTGCTGCAATTGTATAGTGCACTGGTGAGGCCACACCTGGAGTATTGTGTGCAGTTTTGGTGTCCTTATCTGAGGAAGGATGTCCTTGCTATAGAGGGAGTGCAGCGAAGGTTTACCAGGCTGATTCCTGGGATGGCAGGTCTGTCACATGAGGAGAGATTAAGTCGGTTAGGATTATACTCACTGGAGTTTAGAAGAGTGTGAGGGGGATCTCAGAAATTTATAAAATCCTAACAGGGTTAGACAGGGTCGATTCAGAAAGAATGTACCCAATGGTGGGGGAGTCCAGATCTAGGGGTCATAGTTTGAGGATAAGGGGTAAACCTTTTAGAACTGAGGTGAGGAGAAATTTCTTCACCCAGAGGGTGATGAATGTGTGGAATTCACGACCACAGAAGGTAGTTGAGGACAAAGCGTTGTCTGATTTCAAGAAGAAATTAGATATAGCTCTTCGGGCTAAAGGGACCAAGGATATGGGAGGGAAGGTGGGACCAGGATATTGAATTTGATGATCAGCCATGAAAGATGAATGGCTGAGCAGGCTCGAAAGGCCGAATCGCCTACTCCTGCTTTTAGTTTCTATGTTTCTATAGGGGCTGGAGGAGGTCAGCAATCATAAGTTTTGTAGGGACTGAAGGACGTTTCAGGGATAGGGAGGGTAGTAGAGGTCGAACGAGATTGGAGAATTCTATAGGGGCTGGAGGATGTCGGAGATAGAGGCCATGTTGAAACACAAGGTAGAATGTTAAATGTGTGACACTGCCAACTAGAGCCAGTGTGAGTGAATGGGCACAGTGGGTGATGGATGATTGGGGCTTGTTCTCATGGCCACACAATGTTGTTTTATTAACATTGAATGATCTCAGTATAAAGGATTGCAAAATTACTGGAACCATCATGAAACTGGGATCAGCGCCCCAATGGGAAGAGAATGTTTGCTTGTGTGATCCCGAATAAACAGGCAACGCCATGGTCCCAACGCTGTCTTCGGACACAGGCTAACAAGACACCGAAAAGGCGTGAGAGCATATTTGGATGGATGCAAAGAAGGACTGGGGAGGAGGTGGGTGGGTGGGATTGAGGGATTGGGGAGAAGGTGGGTGGGTGGGATTGGGGAGAAGGTGGGTGGGTGGGATTGAGGGATTGGGGAGAAGGTGGGTGGGTGGGATTGAGGGATTGGGGAGAAGGTGGGTGGGTTGGATTGAGGGATTGGGGAGAAGGTGGGTGGGTGGGATTGGGGAGAAGGTGGGTGGGTGGGATTGAGGGATTGGGGAGAAGGTGGGTGGGTGGGATTGAGGGATTGGGGAGAAGGTGGGTGGGTGGGATTGAGGGATTGGGGAGAAGGTGGGTGGGTGGGATTGAGGGATTGGGGAGAAGGTGGGTGGGTGGGATTGAGGGATTGGGGAGAAGGTGGGTGGGTGGGATTGAGGGATTGGGGAGAAGGTGGGTGGGTGGGATTGAGGGATTGGGGAGAAGGTGGGTGGGTGGAATTGGGGAGAAGGTGGGTGGGTGGGATTGAGGGATTGGGGAGAAGGTGGGTGGGTGGGATTGAGGGATTGGGGAGAAGGTGGGTGGGTGGGATTGAGGGATTGGGGAGAAGGTGGGTGGGTGGGATTGAGGGATTGGGGAGAAGGTGGGTGGGTGGAATTGAGGGATTAGGAAAGATTGGCTAGTGGGGATTGAGGGTTAATGAGAATGGGTCAGTGGGGTTTGGTCGATGGTTATATGAGCTGGTTGCTTTGTGCATTTCGTCATTGCTTTCAGATTGAACCTTGTCCTGGAATGGTGCAGGACAGTAATGGAATATAAAACACCTACCTGGCACAGTCAAATGGACAATCTTATCTCCACCGACATATACTGCCCAGTGTTGGAAAGGTCCATAATCAAACTCCACCAAATCCCCACAGAGAGCGTGATCTTGAGCTGGTCCCATATGCAGCTACAAGCAGGACATACAAGCATAGTAAGATCCCAGGGCCCAAAATCTATGTCCAACTCCTGGACTTCACTGAGAAAACTGACCAGAGAGATTTTGTATTAACCCCTCAGTTAGACAACACTTGGAGCACTGTGCACAGTTTTGGACCCATATCAAAAACAAAAAGACAGATTACTACCTGAATGGCTGTAAATTGGGAGAGGGGAGTGTGCAGCGGGACCTGGGTGTCCTTGTGCACCAGTCACTGAAGGTAAGCATGCAGGCGCAGCAGGGGGTAAAGAAGGCGAATGGCATGTTGGCCTTCATTGCGAGAGGTTTCGAGTACAGGAGCAGGAATGTGTTGTTGCAATTATACAGGACCTTGGTGAGGTCACACCTCCCCTTGACAAAGCCGTGCTGACTCAATCCTACTTTATCATGCATTTCCAAGTACTCTGTGATTTCATCTTTAATAATGGACTCTAAAATCTTGCCAATGACCGAAGTCAGGCTAACCGGCCTATAATTTCCCGTCTGCTGCCTCCCTCCCTTCTTAAACAGCGGTGTTACATCAGCTACTTTCCAGTCCTCTCTGGGACCCTCCCTGCCTCCAGTGATTCCTGAAAGTTCACCACCAATGCCTCCACAATGTCCTCAGCTAACTCTTTTAGAACCCTGGGATGCAGTCCATCTGATCCAGGTGATTTATCCACTTTCAGAGCTTTGTTT
Source organism: Mustelus asterias (assembly GCF_964213995.1). Classification (NCBI taxonomy): domain Eukaryota; kingdom Metazoa; phylum Chordata; class Chondrichthyes; order Carcharhiniformes; family Triakidae; genus Mustelus; species Mustelus asterias. Next base: position 163,516 of record NW_027590290.1, on the reverse strand, counting down.
CCCCAGAACCTTCTCCTTAGTGATGGCCACTATACTCACCTGTGCCCCCGGACTCTCCTGGAGCTCTGGCATCCCACTGGTGTCTTCCACTGTGAAGGCTGATTGCAAAGTAACTATTCAGTTCCTCTACCATTGCTTTGTTTCCTATTATTACTTCTCCAGCCTCATTTTCCAGTGGTCCAATGGGTCTATTTTTGCCTCTCTCTTATCTAAGAAAATAAGAAATAGGAGCAGGAGTAGGCCATCTAGCCCCTCGAGCCTGCCCCGCCATTCAATAAGATCATGGCTGATCTGACGTGGATCAGTACCACTTACCCGCCTGATCCCCATAACCCTTAATTCCCTTACCGATCAGGAATCCATCCATCTGCGCTTTAAACATATTCAGCGAGGTAGCCTCCACCACCTCAGTGGGCAGAGAATTCCAGAGATTCACCACCCTCTGGGAGAAGAAGTTCCTCCTCAACTCTGTCTTAAACCGACCCCCCTTTATTTTGAGGCTGTGTCCTCTAGTTTTAACTTCCCTACTAAGTGGAAAGAATCTCTCCACCTCCACCCTATCCAGCCCCCGCATTATCTTATAAGTCTCCATAAGATCCCCCCTCATCCTTCTAAACTCCAACGAGTACAAACCCAATCTCCTCAGCCTCTCCTCATAATCCAAACCCCTCATCTCCGGTATCAACCTGGTGAACCTTCTCTGCACTCCCTCCAATGCCAATATATCCTTCCTCATATAAGGGGACCAATACTGCACACAGTATTCCAGCTGCGGCCTCACCAATGCCCTGTACAGGTGCATCAAGACATCCCTGCTTTTATATTCTATCCCCCTCGCGATATAGGCCAACATCCCATTTGCCTTCTTGATCACCTGTTGTACCTGCAGACTGGGCTTTTGCGTCTCATGCACAAGGACCCCCAGGTCCCTTTGCACGGTAGCATGTTTTAATTTGTTTCCATTGAGATAGTAATCCCATTTGTTATTATTTCCTCCAAAGTGTATAACCTCGCATTTATCAACGTTATACTCCATTTGCCATATCCTCGCCCTTTTATATATTGAAAAAAATTAATCTTATCTTCTTTTATATTACTAGCTCACTTACACTCATATTTCATTTTCTCCCCCAATATTGTTTTTTTAGTTGTCCTCTGCTCGCTTTTAAAGGCTTCCCAATCCTCTGGCTTCCCACTAATCCTCGCCACTTTGTCTGCTTTTTCTTTTGCTTTTATGCTGTCCTTGACTTCCCTCGTCAGCCATGGATGTCCCGTCCTCCCCTCAGCATGTTTCCTCCTCCTTGGGATGAATTTCTGTTGTGTCTCCCAAATAACTCTCAAAAACTCCTGCCATTGCTGTTCCACTGCCTTCCCTGCTAGGCTCCCTTTCCAATCAACTCTGGCCAGCTCCTCCCTCATGTCTTTGTAGTTACCTTTATTTAATTGTAATACCGTTACATCTGATTCCAGCTTCTCCCCCTCAAACTGCAGGGTAAATTCTATCATATTGTGGTCACTGCTCCCTCAGGGTTCCTTCACCTTCAGTTCCCAAATCAAGTCTGCCTCATTACACATCACCAAATCCAGAATTGCCTGTTCCCTAGTAGGCTCTGTTACAAGCTGCTCCAAAAAACCATCTCTTAGACATTCCACAAATTCCTTTTCTTGGAACCCACGACCTACCTGATTTTCCCACTCCACCTGCATATTGAAATCCCCCATGATTATTGTAACATTGCCTTTTCTATCTCCTGATTTATTTTCTGTCCCACATCGTGACGACTGCGAGGGGGCCTGTACATAACTCCCATCAGGGTCTTTTTACCTTTGTGATTCCCCCACTCGACCCACAGAGATTCTATGCCTTCTGGTCCTATATCGCTTCTTGCGATCGATTTAACTTCATTCCTTATTAACAATGCAACCCCACCCCCTTTGTCCATCTGCCTGTCCTTCTGATAGGACACATATCCTTGGATATTTCGATCCCAGCCCTGATCCCCTTGCAGCCATGTCTCTGTGACGCCCACAACATCGTACCAGCCAATTTCAATGTGCGCAACAAGCTCATTGACCTTGTTCGGTAAACTGCGCGCATTTTGGTCCAACACCCTCAGTCCCACACTGACCACCTCCCTTCTCAGACTGGTCACCTTTTCTGCTCTGCCTGAGGTTAGATTCCTGCCACCTTCTAAACTCTCTGTTCTATTACATGATCTGGAAACTTTACTAACCTCTCCTGAGCCCTCAGCTCCATTAACCTGCACTTCTACCTCTCATTTAATTTTGATTTTATAATTCTCCATACCCCTGAACCCTCCCCCCCCCCCACTATTTAGTTTAAAGCCCTATTTACAGCCCTGGTTATACGATTCGCCAGGACTCTGGTCCCAGCACGATTCAGATGAAGACCGTCCCATCGGAACAGGTCCCCTCTTCCCCAATACTGATGCCAATGTCCCATGAATTCAAACCCATTCCTCCCACACCAATCTTTGAGCCACGCATTTACCCCCTTAATCTTATTGACCCTGTGCCAATTCGCTCGTGGCTCAGGTAGTAATCCAGAGATCATTACCTTTTTGGTTCTGCTTTTTAATTTAGCTCATAGCTGTTCATATTCCCTTTGTTCCTGTTCTACCCATGTCATTGGTACCTACGTGGACCACGACAGCTGGGTTTTTACCCTCCCACTCCAAGTTCCTCTGTAGCCCAGATGAGATATCCCGAACCCGAGCACTAGGCACTAGGCGGGCATCACGACCTTCGCGATTCTCGATCCTGGTCACAGAGAACAGTGTCAATGCCCCTAACTATACTATCCCCAATTACAACTAAATTCCTTTTCCTCCCTCCATTTGAACAGCTCCCATGGTGCTGTGATCAGTTTGCTCATCCTCCCTGCAGTACCTGTTCCCATCCACACAGGGAGCAAGAATCTCAAACCTGTTGGACAAGTTCAGGGACTGAGGCTCCTGCAATCCTACCTCCTGGATCCCTGTACCTGTCTCACTCGCAGCCTCCTGTCCCTGACCACTGGCTGAATTCAGGGTATTTAATCTAAGGGATGTGACTGCCTCCTGGAACACAGTGTCCAGGTATCTCTCCCCCTCCCTGATGTGTCACAGCACCCGAAGCTCAGAATCCAGCTCATCCACTCTCAGCCGGAGTTCCTCAAGCAGCCAACACTTACTACAGACATGCTCACTGGGAACCACAATGGGGTCCACCAGCTCCCACATTGTGCATGGACAACACATCACCTGATCCTCCATCTCTATTTTATTTAATTAGTTTTTAATTTGGGTTTAAATTTTTTTTTAATTTAATACTTTTAAAAATTATATATCTCCTTATTACCTCAGTCTCAACGCAATTTCTAACCAGTAATTTAAATGGGTTTTCAAATTTAGCACAGCTCCCTATTAGCCAATAAAATCACAGCCCTCCTCTGATATCACTTTTAAGTTTATTTTTAGTCCAAACTCAGTCAGTTTCAGAGAATCAAGATCAACACTTACCAATCAGCACTCTCCCTTGTGGCCTCTGCTGACTGTTTCACCTAACTCCCTGTTTCCACCCAACTCCAAAATCACTCCTCACAGCCAGGCAGCACTCACCGTGCAGTCCTGGTCTCCATATCCCTCGGTTAGACCACACTTGGAGCACTGTGCACAGTTCTGGTCTCCATATCCCTCGGTTAGACCACACTTGGAGCACTGGGCACAGTTCTGGTCTCCATATCCCTCAGTAAGACCACACTTGGAGCACTGTGCACAGTTCTGGTCTCCATATCCCTCAGTTAGACCACACTTGGAGCACTGTGCACAGTTCTGGTCTCCATATCCCTCAGTTAGACCACACTTGGAGCACTGTGTGCAGTTCTGGTCTCCATATCCCTCAGTTAGACCACACTTGGAGCACTGTGCACAGTCCTGGTCTCCATATCCCTCAGTTAGACCACACTTGGAGCACTATGCTCAGTTCTGGTCTCTTTTTTGAGAAGATGTTTTTTTCCATCCTCTGTTTTCTGCTTAGTTCCCAGTTAGTTGTCAGCCTTGCAGAAGGCCATAAAACCTCCATGGAGGGTGGGATCTTGCTGTGTATTCTATGTGTATGAGTGTATGTGGAGAGTTCGGTGCCATCATCTCACTTACCAGTCTATCGCTAACTCCAGCCCAAAGCTATAGATCAGTTTTCCCTGCAGAGACAGAATAATCTGAGAATTCTTAACTCAGCTTCCCACCCAAATCCTGGAATGTGGAGACTGGAGGAGGAAGAAAAATGTCCTGAGGTAGCAAAGCAAGAACACGGAGAGGGAGAGAGAGAGAGGACGGGTGAAAGATACAGAGACAGAGAGAGACAGACAGAGAGAGAGACAGACGGAGAGGGAGGGAGAGAAAGATACGGAAAGTGGGACAGAGAGTGGGACAGAGAGAGGGACAGAGAGAGGGACAGAGAGAGGGACAGAGAGAGGGACAGAGAGAGGGACAGAGAGAAGAACAGAGAGAAGAACAGAGAGAAGGACAGAGGAGGGAGAGAAAGATACAGAGTCAGAGAGAGAGCTAGAGAGAGACAGAGAAAGAGAGAGGGAGAAAAAGATACGGAGAGAGAAGGGGAGAAAAACAGAGAAAGAGAGGGAGGGAGAGAATGATATAGAGATAGAGAGAGAGCGACAGAGAGAGAAAGAGACAGAGAGAGAGAGCGCGAGAGAGGAAGAGAAAGATAGAGAGAGTGAGAGAAAGAGAGTGAAGGAGAGAAAGATACAGAGACAGAGGGGGAGAAACTGAGGAAAAGATAGAGACAGATTCATGGATTTTGAGAGAGTATGAGTGAGACAGGGAGGCAGGCACAGCTACTGACCCTTTGAGAGAGAAAGAGGGAAAGAGAGAGAGATGTTGGTGTAGTGGCTTCCCAAGGACCATGTGATCAGTGAGGACCTCTGGGTTGTCCCAGCAGGTAAGTGAACCAATAGGCAGGAGGCAGGTCGAGAAGGGGCACATGGTTGGAGCCATGGAGCTGAGTGGAGCAGTCACATTGTAATCGAGTCTGACCTTGTTGTATATATTATTCCTCAGTTGGCAATGAAGCCTTTTATTGTCAAAGCCACATTGAGTCGCCCTCGATCTATTACATTGGCGACGAGGGAAAACATTGAAGGCGTCAGGGTGACCGAGGCATAGTGGTAATTTAATTGGACTAGTAATCCAGAGGCCGAAGCTGATGTTCTGGAGACTCGGATTCAAATCCCATCGTGGCATCTGGTGAAATTTTAATTCAATTTTTAAAAATCTGGAATTGGAAGCTGATCTCTGTAACGGTGACCGTGAAACCATCATTGATTGTTGTAAAAACCCACATGGTTCACTGATATCCTTCAGGGAAGGAAATCTGCTATCCTTACCTGCGATTTCAGACACACAGCATCTTTTTATAATAATACTTGTAATATTTTTTAAACTGTTTGTACCACATTCTGTCCCTTAACATTGTTAGCAGGTGGCACGGTGGCACAGTGGTTAGCACTGCTGCCTCACAATGCCAGGGACCCGGGTTCGATTCCGGCCTCGGGTCACTGTCTGTGTGGAGTTTGCACGTCCTCCCTGTGTCTGCGTGGATTTCCTCCCACACTCCTCTGGTTTCCTCCCACACTCCAAAGATGTGCGGGTTAGGTGGATTGGCCATGCTAAATTGACCCTAGTGTCAGTGGGATTAGCAGTGTAAACATGTGGGGTTACGGGAATAAGGCCTGGGTGGGTTTGTGGTCGGTGCAGACTCGATGGGCCGAATGGCCTCCTTCTGCGCTGGAGGGATTCTATGAATTTTTTCTCATGCTGTGCCAAATTTGCCGTTCCCTAAATCTTGCCATCCCCTGGCTCTCGGATTGCCATGTAAAATTAGTATCTCAACCTAATGATTGAGGGATGGGTTAAAATGATTGTTGAGCAGCTCCACTAGCTGGTAAAAAGACTTCCTGTCTGGAACATCTGGTGATGTTCATGTTCTCACGAAACTGTAAGTGTGTGAGTCATAAACTGTGAGCAAAATAACCTTTCACTTTAATTCAATGGTTATTTCATTTGGAACATAATCATAGAATTAAAGAATCCCGACACTGCAGAAGGTGGCCATTTGGTCCATTGAGTCAACACTGACTCTCCGAAAAAGCATTTTACCCTGGCCCTATCCCAATAATCCCATGTATTTACCCTGGTATTCCTCCTAACCTACACATCTTGAGAATAAAGGGCAATTTAGCATGCCCGATCCATCTAACTTGCTCATCTTCGGAGTGAGAGGGGAAACCGGAGCATCCGGAGGAAACCCACGCAGACATGGGGAGAACGTGCAAACGCCGCACAGACACTGACCTGAGGCCGGAACCGAACTCGGGACCCTGATGCTGTGAGACAGCAGTGCTAACCACTGTGCCGCCCTTCCAAGGAAGTTGAACGGCTTACAGTACACGTTCATGGTGTCATGGATGCTTTAATCACCAAAAATGGTTCATCTTGAAAAACTTCCCTCGTCGCCAATGTGCTTTTAAAAAGCGTGAATGCAGGCACTGTGGTTGCTGCTGTTTCCTGGAAAAGGCAGCATTTCACAAGAAAAGGTAACTAAGCAGTTTGAAAGCAGCTGGAAACCTCTGGATCCGGCAGGACTGGTTATAAAATGGGCACAAGGTGGTTTGTAGGTTTGAAAATAAAAAACATGTCAGCAAACCTCTTGGAATCAGGTTAATGAGCTGACGGCACAAATAGAGATAAATAGGTGTGATTTGATGGGGATTACTGAAACATGGTTACAGGAGAACCTGGACTGAGTTGAATATCCAAGGGTACTCAGTATTCTGGAAGGATAGACAGGATGGAGCAGGAGGTGGAGTTGCTTTATTGGTTAAAGATGACACCAAAGCTGTATTAAGAAATGACATTGGCACTAAGGGCAACACGTTGTATCGATCTGGGTGGAAATAAAAAATAAAGGCAAAAATCATTGTGGTTGGAGTAATTCACAGGCCCCCGAGCAATATTTCCAAAGTGCCACAGAACATAAACCAAGAAATAATGAGGGCTGTGAGATGTTAATATGCCTGGATTAATCAAATTGGCAAGGGTAGCCTCGAGGGAGATTTCATAGAGTGTATAAACAAAGAACAAAGAACATTACAGCACAGGAACAGGCCCTTCAAGCCTGCACCGACCATAGAAATCATAGAAACCCTACAGTGCAGAAGGAGGCCATTCGGCCCATCGAGTCTGCACCGACCACAATCCCACCCAGGCCCTACCCCCACATATTTACCCGCTAATCCCTCTAACCTACGCATCTCAGGGGCAATTTTTTTTAACCTGGCCAATCAACCTAACCCGCACATCTTTGGACTGTGGGAGGAAACCGGAGCACCCGGAGGAAACCCACGCAGACACGAGGAGAACGTGCAAACTCCACACAGACAGTGACCCGAGCCGGGAATCGAACCCGGGACCCTGGAGCTGTGAAGCAGCAGTGCTAACCACTGTGCTACCGTGCCGCCCCATGCTAGCCGACTGAACTAAAGCCCCCGACCATTCCGGGGACCATATCCCTCGATTAAAAAACATGAGGGATTGTTTCTGACAGCAACATATTATGGAACCAACCAGAGAGCAGGCTATTTTAGATTCAGTATTATGTAATGAAGAAGGGTTGATAAATAGTCTTGTTGTCAAAGATCCTTGAGGAAAGAGTGATCCCAGCATGCTAGAATTTCAGATTCAGATTGAGCGAGAGAAGACAGGGAGACAAACTAGGGTTTGAGTTGGACAGAGATAATTATACAGGCCTGAGGAAAGAGTTGGCCCAAGTAAACTGGGCACAAATACTTGAGGGCTGAACAGTTGAGGAACAATGGCGGATGTCCAGGGAGATATTGAATACCTCCCAATTAAACTATATTCCTGAGAGGAAGAGGAATTGTAAAATAAAGAAAAACGTTCCATGGCTAGACAAGGATGTCAAAGAGAATATAAAGCAAAAACTAGGACATACCAACTGCAAAAGCTAGCTGGAGGATTGGGAGAACTTTCATGTTCAGCAAAAGACTACTAAAAATAGAATCAAAAGAGCAAAAATGAACCATGAAAGGAAACTAGCAGAAAACATGAACACAGATACCAAAAGCTTCGACAAGTATATGTTGTAGTTCATCCATAGTCGTTGATGAGGTCCTCGGCACCATTAGTCATTATGAGGCTGGATGCGGTGTGTCCGAAGATGACTGATCCGGCCAATTCGGGCACGGAATGTCCTGGCACATATTGGGCAGACTTGTGTAGGCGCTGTAGTTGTTGCGCTGGTGGCTCTGGACTTGCGCAGCTCGCGCTTAAGTTGTGCTTCAGCATTGCACCTTGTTTCATAAGCTTGACAGCCCTTGTGGATGAGGCAGCGCCAGGTAGGGCGGTTTTGTGCCAGCATTTCCCAGGTGGTCGTGTCTATGTCAAGCGACTTCAGGGAGGCCTTGAGTGTGTCTTTGTAACGTTTCTTCTGCCCTCCATGCGAGCGTCTTCCAGCAGAGAGTTCCCCAAAAAGGAGCTGCTTGGGTTTGCGCTCGTCCGGCATACGGATGACATGACCTGCCCACCGGGTCTGTGCTCTCATCAGCAGTATGTGGACTGATGGGAGACTTGCTCTAGAGAGAACTTCAGTGTCTGGTACTTTGTCTTGCCATCTGATGTGTAATATTCAGCGAAGACAAGTCATGTGGAAATGATTGAGCTGTCTTGCATGCCTTCGATACACAGTCCACGTTTCACAGGCATACAGGAGGGTAGTGAGTACCACGGCGCTGTAGACCTTCAGTTTTGTTGCTGGGCTGATTCCTCGACGTTCCCATACAGTGGAACGCAGTCGACCGAAAGCCCAACTTGCCTTTGCCATTCTGCAGTTAACTTCTGTATCAATAGTCACTGCTCAGGAGAGGGTGCTGCCAAGATAAGTGAACTGGTCCACTGCCTGTAGTTTCTGCCCTTTGATTGTGATTATGGGTTCTGTGTACGGTGCATGGGGAGCAGGCTGGTGCATGGGGAGCAGGCTGGTGCATGGGGAGCAGGCTGGGGCACGGGGAGCAGGCTGGGGCACGGGGAGCAGGCTGGGGCACGGGGAGCAGGCTGGGGCACGGGGAGCAGGCTGGGGCACGGGGAGCAGGCTGGTGCATGGGGAGCAGGATGGGGCATGGGGAGCAGGCTGGGCAGGGGGAGCAGGCTGGGGCACGGGGAGCAGGCTGGGGCACGGGGAGCAGGCTGGGGCACGGGGAGCAGGCTGGGGCACGGGGAGCAGGCTGGGGCACGGGGAGCAGGCTGGGGCACGGGGAGCAGGCTGGGGCACGGGGAGCAGGCTGGGGCACGGGGAGCAGGCTGGGGCACGGGGAGCAGGCTGGGGCACGGGGAGCAGGCTGGGGCACGGGGAGCAGGCTGGGGCACGGGGAGCAGGCTGGGGCACGGGGAGCAGGCTGGGGCGCGGGGAGCAGGCTGGGGCGCGGGGAGCAGGCTGGGGCACGGGGAGCAGGGTGGTGCACGGGGAGCAGGCTGGTGCACGGGGAGCAGGCTGGGGCACGGGGAGCAGGCTGGGGCAGGGGGAGCAGGCTGGTGCAGGCTGGTGCATGGGGAGCAGGCTGGGGAATGGGGAGCAGGCTGGGGCACGGGGAGCAGGCTGGGGCACGGGGAGCAGGCTGGGGCAGGGGGAGCAGGCTGGGGCACGGGGAGCAGGCTGGGGCACGGGGAGCAGGCTGGTGCAGGCTGGTGCATGGGGAGCAGGCTGGGGAATGGGGAGCAGGCTGGGGCACGGGGAGCAGGCTGGGGCACGGGGAGCAGGCTGGGGCACGGGGAGCAGGCTGGGCCACGGGGAGCAGGCTGGTGCACGGGGAGCAGGCTGGTGCACGGGGAGCAGGCTGGTGCACGGGGAGCAGGCTGGGGCATGGGGAGCAGGCTGGGGAATGCGGAGCAGGGTGGGGCATGGGGAGCAGGCTGGTGCACGGGGAGCAGGCTGGGGCACGGGGAGCAGGCTGGTGCACGGGGAGCAGGCTGGGGCACGGGGAGCAGGCTGGGGCAGGGGGAGCAGGCTGGTGCAGGCTGGTGCATGGGGAGCAGGCTGGGGAATGGGGAGCAGGCTGGGGCACGGGGAGCAGGCTGGGGCACGGGGAGCAGGCTGGGGAATGGGGAGCAGGCTGGGGCACGGGGAGCAGGCTGGGGCGCGGGGAGCAGGCTGGGGCGCGGGGAGCAGGCTGGGGCGCGGGGAGCAGGCTGGGGCGCGGGGAGCAGGCTGGGGCATGGGGAGCAGGCTGGGGCGCGGGGAGCAGGCTGGGGCGCGGGGAGCAGGCTGGGGCGCGGGGAGCAGGCTGGGGCGCGGGGAGCAGGCTGGGGCACGGGGAGCAGGCTGGGGCACGGGGAGCAGGCTGGGGCGCGGGGAGCAGGCTGGGGCACGGGGAGCAGGCTGGGGCACGGGGAGCAGGCTGGGCCACGGGGAGCAGGCTGGTGCACGGGGAGCAGGCTGGTGCACGGGGAGCAGGCTGGGGCACGGGGAGCAGGCTGGGGAATGGGGAGCAGGCTGGGGCATGGGGAGCAGGCTGGTGCACGGGGAGCAGGCTGGGGCACGGGGAGCAGGCTGGGGCACGGGGAGCAGGCTGGTGCATGGGGAGCAGGCTGGGGCATGGGGAGCAGGCTGGGGCATGGGGAGCAGGCTGGGGCACGGGGAGCAGGCTGGGGCACGGGGAGCAGGCTGGGGCATGGGGAGCAGGCTGGGGAATGGGGAGCAGGCTGGGGCATGGGGAGCAGGCTGGTGCACGGGGAGCAGGCTGGGGCACGGGGAGCAGGCTGGGGCACGGGGAGCAGGCTGGTGCATGGGGAGCAGGCTGGGGCATGGGGAGCAGGCTGGGGCATGGGGAGCAGGCTGGGGCACGGGGAGCAGGCTGGGGCATGGGGAGCAGGCTGGGGCACGGGTAGCAGCATGGGGCACGGGGAGCCGGCTGGTGCATGGGGAGCAGGCTGGGGCAGGGGGAGCAGGCTGGGGCAGGGGGAGCAGGCTGGGGCACGGGGAGCAGGCTGGGGCAGGGGGAGCAGGCTGGTGCATGGGGAGCAGGCTGGGGCAGGGGGAGCAGGCTGGGGCAGGGGGAGCAGGCTGGGGCACGGGGAGCAGGCTGGGGCACGGGGAGCAGGCTGGGGCACGGGGAGCAGGCTGGGGCACGGGGAGCAGGCTGGGGCACGGGGAGCAGGCTGGGGCACGGGGAGCAGGTTGGGGCAGGGGGAGCAGGCTGGGGCAGGGGGAGCAGGCTGGGGCAGGGGGAGCAGGCTGGGGCACGGGGAGCAGGCTGGGGCACGGGGAGCAGGCTGGGGCACGGGGAGCAGGCTGGGGCACGGGGAGCAGGCTGGGGCACGGGGAGCAGGCTGGGGCACGGGGAGCAGGCTGGGGCACGGGGAGCAGGCTGGGGCACGGGGAGCAGGCTGGGGCACGGGGAGCAGGCTGGGGCACGGGGAGCAGGCTGGGGCACGGGGAGCAGGCTGGGGCACGGGGAGCAGGCTGGGGCATGATTCGGTCTTTTTAATGTTGATGGTGAGTCCAAAGTTGTCACAAGCCGTGGAGAATTTGTCCATACCGACTTGTATCTCTGACTCTGAGCCAGTATCCAGGGCGCAGTCATCGGCAAAGAGGAGGTCTCTCAGAACAGTCTCCTTCACTAATAGCTTGAAGTCTCCTCAGGTTGAAGAGCATCCCATCCACTCTATACTTGAGGCTGATTCCAGCATCATTCAGCATGGCAGTAACCATCATGCTGAACAGTGTGGGTGTGAGCACACAGCCCTGTTTGACACCATTGGTGACTGGGAATGCCTCAGAGGATTCTCCACCGTCCCGTACTCTGGCCATCATGGAACTGGCGTTCCATCTGAGTGAATTTGGGGGGGCAGCCGAACTTTGACACGATCCTCCACAGGCCTTGTCGGCTGACAGTGTCGAACGCTTTCGCGAGGTCAATAAAGATTGTGTAGAGCTCGCGATTCTGCTCCTGACACTTCTCCTGAAGTTGGCGCGCGGCAAAAATCATGTCAATAGTCCCGCGACCTTTGCGGAAGCCGCACTGTGACTCTGGAAGCAGGCCCAGCTCCAGATGAGTGACCAGACGATTCAGCAGGAATCTTGCAGGACCATGACATAGTCGATAAGATGCCAGTGCTGAGAGTGGGGGGGCATCCAGGAGGTCTTGTTACGGGTAGGCAGACGGAAGGTTGTGCTGGTGATGAGGAGGGCGTGTGCTGCACAGGTCTTCATTAAGAGTAGGCCGTTACTGTTACACTTGCCGACTCCATGCCTCCCAATGGCCCCCGGCCAGAATGCAGAGTCACACCCTACTCTTGCATTGAAGTCACCGAGCAAGATCAGCTTGTCTGCTCACTGCTGATAGTAGCGCGTCTAGTTCTTCGTAGAACTTGTCTTTCGTCTCGTCCGGGTTGTTCATTGTGGGGCATAAGCGCTGATCAGGGTGGCTTGACTTCTGTTCTGTAGCGGAAGCTGTAATGTCATAAGCCGGTCGTTCACACCCTTGGGGAGACGAGCAAGTTTCCGAACAAGGTGACTCCTGATGACGAATCCAACTCCAGCACCACGACGCTCATCGCCGCCCCGACCGCTCCAGAAGAAAGTCTTTCCACCTCCAGTTTCAGTCAGCTGACCTACGTTGGCAAGACGAGTTTCACTCAGGGCTGCAATGTCAATGTTGTATCTTGCAAGCTCTCGAGCAACTAAGGCTGTTCTTCTCTCTGGTCTATCTGCTGTAGGGTTGTCCAAAAGCGTGCGCACGTTCGGAGTGCCAATGGTGAGCGGTGTCACCTTGTGTTTTATTTTGTTTGTTCGACCGCAAGATGGGATCCCCTCCAGCCGCGGTAAACTGGCCAGGGTGTAGTGAAGCAGGCAATGTTTAGGGCACCTTTTCTAGCCCCTTCCTCAATCTATGGAGGTGAGCAGTGCGTTCCTGAAGAGGGCTGCTCATTCGCCCGGGTAGACGCCGAGTTTCTCTGCTGCTTCGGTCAGTGGAAGACGACCATTAGAGCTGAGCCGCCTGTGTGCGGGTCCGTGACTACAGCTCCCAGTGTATCCACACCTACTGCTTCGTCACTCGCCCATCGCCACAGGACTTCAAAGGTTGAACCGGACGCTGATGATAATGATGATGATGGTGTCGAGACTAGCGCGGGATTTGGATTAAAGTGAGGGAGAGCTGTGCAGCGTCAGCCTCACTCTCTCTTCCCAATTCCCAAAGAGCTAAAATGAACCATGAAAGGAAACTAGCGGAAAACATGAACACAGATAGCAAAAGCTTCGACAAGTATATAAAGAGGAAGAGGATAGCTGAAGTAAATGTTGGCCTTTTCGAGGACAATATTGGTGAGGTATTAATGGGGATCACAGAGATGGCAGAGGCACTGAAGGAATATTTTGCCTCGGGTATGAAAGCCAATGGTGAAACTAAACAAAGAGATACATTAGCAGCAGTGGATGCATTAAGTTGTGACATTTCAAAATTCCTTGGATTCTGGTAAGATCCCGGTGGATTGGAAACACGCGAATGTGACGCCCCTATTCAAAAAGAGAGAGAGGCAAAAAGTAGGAAACTGTAGGCCGGTTAGCTTGGTCTCTGTGGTGGGGAAGTTGCTGGAATCACTCATTAAGGAGGAAATGAATGAACATTTGGAAATACAAAGCTCAATCCACCAGTGTCAGCGTGGTTTTATGAAGGGAAAGTCATTCTTGATAAACTTATTTGAGTTCTTTGAGGACTTAACCAGCACGGTGGATAGTGGGGAACCTACGGATGTGGCATATCTGGACTTCCAGAAGGCGTGTGACAAGGTGCTGCATAGAAGACTGAGCCAGAAGATGAGATCGCAGAGGATCGGGGGTAGAGTACTCGATTGGATTGAGGATTGGCTGACTGACAGAAAGCAGAGGGTCGGAATAAATGGGTCCTTCTCTGGCTGGCGAAACGTAACTAGCGGGGTGCTGCAGGGATCAGTCCTCGGACTCAACTGTTTACAATCTGTATAAATGATCTGCGAGCAGGGACAGAGTGTAACATAGCAAAATGTGAGGATGATTTTAAAATAGGTGGGAAAACAGACAGTGAAGAGGATGTAAAGATTTTGCAGACGGACATAGATAGGCTAGGAGAATGGGCCAAAATTTGGCAGATGGAGTTTAATGTGGATAAATGTGAGGTTATCTATTTTGGCAGAAAAATTCAAAAGGCAAATTATCACCTAAAGGGAAAGCAGATTTAAAATGCTTCCGTGCAGAGGGATCTGGGTGTCATTGTTCATGAATCTCAGAAAGACGGTATGTAGGTGCAGCATGTAATAAAAAGGCAAATGGGATGTTGGCATTTATTGTGAAAGTAGAGAATTGTTGCTGCAATTGTATAGGGTGTTGGTGAGACCACATCTACAGCAGTGCCCAGTTTTGGTCTCCTTATTTCAGGAAGGATGTGGTGGCATTGGAGGCAGTTCAGAGGAGGTTCATCAGGTTGATTCCAGGGATGAAGGGGTTGATGTATGAGGAGAGATTAAACATTTTGGGCTTGTACTCGCTGGAGTTTAGAAAGATAAGAGGGAATCTGATCGAGGTATCTACAATTCTAAAAGGCATTGATAAAGTAAATGTAGATCAAATGTTTCCCTCTTATGGGGCAATCTCAAACAAGAGGTCACAGGTGTAGGCTGCGAGGCGATAGATTTAAAACTGAGATGAGGAGGAACTACTTCTCGCAGAGGGTGGTGAATTTGTGGAACTCGCTGCGTCATAGCGCGGAGGAGTCTGAATCATTGAATGGTTTCAAAAAGGAGATAGATATATTTCTAAGAAAGAAAAGGGAAAGAGGGAGATGGGAAATGAGTGGGGAGGTGGATTTGAGACCAGGGAAAGATCAGCCATGATCTGATTGAATGGCGGAGCTGGCTCAAAGGGCTGAACTTGCCTTCTTCTGCTCCTAATTCCTATGTTCCTATGTTCCTCGCCCTTTAGCCCCAATGACAACCTCTCCTCCTCCCCTGCAATTAATTCCCCACCAAACCGGATCTCTCAGTCATGGCGGATGGGGGAGAGCAGGATCGGAGACCAGCAGCTGCCAGGGCCCAAACCCCATGCCCCAATTCACAGGCCCTCCCTGCATTGCAACCCCCAACCGCCGGCCCTACTCTCGGCCTCTGCGGTCCGTCCCCAAACTGCAACCTTCAGCCTCATTATCAGCCTTCACCTCCACTGCACTCTCCTGGCCTTCTGCAGAATACAGGTTAACAGACCAAGGAGGAAGAGCTCGAGAGAGAGGGGGAGAGCAAGGGCACGCGAGACAGGGCACGCGGGACAGGGCGCACGAGGCAGGGAGCGCGAGGCAGGGAGCGCGAGACAGGGCGCACGAGGCAGGGCGCGCGAGGCAGGGAGCGCGAGGCAGGGCGCGCGAGGCAGGGAGCGCGAGGCAGGGCGCGTGAGGCAGGGAGCGCGAGACAGGGAGCGCGAGGCAGGGCGCGCGAGACAGGGCGCACGAGGCAGGGCGCGCGAGGCAGGGCGCGCGAGGCAGGGCGCGCGAGGCAGGGCGCGCGAGGCAGGGCGCGTGAGGCAGGGAGCGCGAGACAGGGCACGCGAGACAGGGCACGCGAGACAGGGCGTACGAGGCAGGGCGCGCGAGACAGGGAGCGCGAGACAGGGAGCGCGAGGCAGGGTGTGTGAGGCAGGGCGCGCGAGGCACGGCGCGCGAGACAGGGCGCGCGAGACAGGGAGCGCGAGACAGGGAGCGCGAGGCAGGGTGCGTGAGGCAGGGCACACGAGGCACGGCGCGCGAGGCACGGCGCGCGAGACAGGGCGCGCGAGACAGGGCGCGCGAGACAGGGCGCGCGAGACAGGGCGCGCGAGGCAGGGCGCGCGAGACAGGGAGCGCGAGACAGGGAGCGCGAGACAGGGAGCGCGAGGCAGGGTGCGCGAGGCACGGCGCGCGAGACAGGGCGCGCCAGACAGGGAGCGCCAGACAGGGAGCGCCAGACAGGGAGCGCGAGGCAGGGTGCGCGAGGCAGGGTGCGCGAGACAGGGCGCGCGAGACAGGGCGCGCGAGACAGGGCGCGCGAGACAGGGCGCGCGAGACAGGGCGCGCGAGACAGGGCGCGCGAGACAGGGCGCGCGAGACAGGGCGCGCGAGACAGGGCGCGCGGGACAGGGCGCGCGAGACAGGGCGCGCGAGACAGGGCGCGCGAGACAGGGCGCGCGAGACAGGGCGCGCGAGACAGGGCGCGCGAGACAGGGCGCGCGAGACAGGGCGCGCGAGACAGGGCGCGCGAGACAGGGCGCGCGAGACAGGGCGCGCGAGACAGGGCGCGCGAGACAGGGCGCGCGAGACAGGGCGCGCGAGACAGGGCGCGCGAGACAGGGCATGACAGAGAGAGAGAAACAGAATGCCAGAGAGAGAGAGACAGAACGCGAGAGAGACACAGAGTGCGAGAAAGAGAGAGACAGAACGCGAGAAAGAGAGAGAGACAAATTGCGAGACAGAGCGTCAGGGGGACGGAGAGTGTGTGAGAGAGAGAGAGAGAGACAGAATGCCAGAGAGATAGAGAGGGAGGGAGAGAGGGTGAGAGTGCGAGAGGGAAAGAGTGCGAGAGGGAGAGAGAGTGCAAGAGGGAGAGAGAGTGCGAGAGGGAGAAAGAGTGCGAGAGGGAGAAAGAGTGCGAGAGGGAGAGAGAGTGCGAGAGGGGGAGAGAGTGCGAGAGGGAGAGAGAGCGCGAGAGCGCGAGAGGGAGAGAGGGAGAGAGGGAGAGAGGGAGAGAGGGAGAGAGGGAGAGAGGGCGAGAGGGCGAGAGGGCGAGAGAGGGTGAGAGAGGGCGAGAGAGGGCGAGAGACGGCGAGAGGGAGAGAGTGCGAGAGAGGGAGTGCGAGAGGGAGAGACAGTGCGCGAGAGAGAGTGTGAGAGAGGGAGAGAGAGTGCGAGAGAGAGAGAGAGTGCGAGAGGGAGAGAGCGTGTGAGAGGGAGAGAGTGCGAGAGGGAGAGAGAGTGCAAGAGGGAGACAGAGTGCGAGAGAGAGAGAATACGAGAGAGAGAGAGTGCGAGAGGGAGAGAGCGTGCGAGAGGGAGAGAGCGTGCGAGAGAGATAGAGTGCGAGAGAGATAGAGTGCGAGAGAGATAGAGTACGAGAGGGGTAGAGTGCGAGAGGGATAGAGTGCGAGACAGATAGAGTGCGAGAGGGATAGAGTGCGAGAGAGATAGAGTGCGAGAGAGATAGAGTGCGAGAGGGAGAGAGTGCGAGAGAGATAGAGTGCGAGAGAGATAGAGTGCGAGAGGGAGAGAGTGCGAGAGAGATAGAGTGCGCGAGGGATAGAGTGCGAGAGAGAAAGAGTGCGAGGGAGATAGAGTGCGAGGGAGAGAGAGTGCGAGGGAGAGAGAGTGCGAGAGGGAGAGAGAGTGCGAGAGGGAGAGAGAGTGCGAGAGGGAGAGAGAGTGCGAGAGGGAGAGAGAGTGCGAGAGGGAGAGAGAGTGCGAGAGAGAGAGAGTGCGAGAGGGAGAGAGAGTGCGAGAGGGAGAGAGAGTGCGAGAGGGAGAGAGTATGCGAGAGGGAGAGAGAGAGCGAGAGGGAGAGAGAGAGCGAGAGAGAGAATGCGAGACAGTGAGAGTGCGAGAGGGAGAGAGAGTGCGAGAGGGAGAGAGTGTGAGAGAGAGAGAGTGCGAGAGGGAGAGAGTGCGAAAGAGAGGGAGAGAGTGTGAGAGAGAGTGCGAGAGAGAGAGAGTGCGAGAGGGAGAGTGTGCGAGAGGGAGAGTGTGCGAGAGGGAGATTGTGCGAGAGGGAGATTGTGCGAGAGAGAGAGTGTGCGAGAAGGAGAGAGTGCGAGAGAGAGAGAGAGTGCAAGAGGGAGAGAGTGCGAGAGAGAGAAAGTGCGAGAGAGAGAAAGTCCGAGAGAGAGAGAGTGCGAAAGAGAGAGAGTGCGGGAGAGAGTGCGAGAGGGAGAGTGTGCGAGAGGGAGAGTGTGCGAGAGAGAGAGTGCGAAAGAGAGAGAGTGCGAGAGAGATAGAGTGCGCGAGAGATAGAGTGCGAGAGCGAGAGTGTGCGAGAGAGAGAGAGTGCGAAAGAGAGAGAGTGCGAGAGAGATAGAGTGCGAGAGAGATAGAGTGCGAGAGAGATAGAGTGCAGGAGGGAGGGAGTGCGAGAGGGAGAGAGTGCGAGAGGGAGAGAGTGCGAGAGGGAGAGAGTGCGAGAGGGGGAGACTGCGAGAGGGGGAGACTGCGAGAGGGGGAGACTGCGAGAGGGGGAGACTGCGAGAGGGAGAGAGAGTGCGAGAGGGAGAGAACGGGAGAGAGTGCGAGAGGGAGTGTGTGCGAGAGGGAGAGAGGGAGTGTGTGCGAGAGTGAGTGAGCGATAGAGAGAGTGCGAGAGGAAGAGAGTGGCAGAGAGAGAGAATGTGAGAGAGAGAGAGTGCGAGAGGGAGAGTGCGAGAGGGAGAGTGTGCGAGAGAGAGGGAGAGAGAGTGCAAGAGGGAGAGAGAGTGCAAGAGGGAGAGTGCGAGAGGGAGAGAGAGTGCGAGAGGGAGAGGGAGTGCGAGAGGGGGAGTGCGAGAGGGAGAGAGAGTGCGAGAGGGAGAGAGTGTGAGAGAGAGAGAGTGCGAGAGAGAGAGTGCGAGAGAGAGAGAGTGCGAGAGAGAGAGAGTGTGAGAGAGAGAGAGTGCGAGAGAGAGAGTGCGAGAGAGAGAGAGTGCGAGAGGGAGAGAGTGCGAGAGGGAGAGAGTGCGAGAGGAGAGAGTGCGAAAGAGAGGGAGAGAGTGTGAGAGAGAGAGAGTGCAGGAGGAAGAGATTGCGAGAGGGAGAGAGAGTGCGAGAGAGAGAGAGAGTGCGATAGGGAGAGAGTGCAAGAGAGAGAGAGAATGCAAGAGGGAGAGAGAGTGCGAGAGGGAGAGAGAGAGTGCGAGACAGAGAGAGTGCAAGAGAGAGAGAGTGCGAGAGAGAGAGTGCGAGAGAGAGAGAGTGCGAGAGGGAGAGCGAGTGCGAGAGGGAGAGAGAGTGCGAGAGAGAGAGACAGTGCGAGAGGGAGAGAGAGTGCGAGAGGGAGAGAGAGTGCGAGAGAGAGAGAGAGAGTGCGAGAGTGAGGGAGAGTGCGAGAGGGAGAGAGAGTGCGAGAGGGAGAGAGAGTGCAAGAGGGAGAGAGTGCGTGAGAGAGAGAGAGTGCGAGAGGGAGAGAGAGTGCGAGAGGGAGAGAGAGTGCGAGAGGGAGACAGTGCGAGAGGGAGACAGTGCGAGAGGGAGAGAGAGTGCGAGAGGGAGACAGAGTGCAAGAGAGAGAGAGTGCGTGAGAGAGAGAGAGAGTGCGAGAGGGAGAGAGTGCGAGAGGGAGAGAGTGTGAGAGAGAGAGTGCGAGAGAGAGAGAGAGTGCGAGAGAGAGAGTGCGAGAGAGAGAGTGCGAGAGAGAGAGTGCGAGAGAGAGAGAGTGCGAGAGAGAGAGTGCGAGAGAGAGAGTGAGAGAGTGAGAGTGCGAGAGGGAGAGAGTGCGAGAGGGAGAGAGTGCGAGAGGGAGAGAGTGCGAGAGGGAGAGAGTGCGAGAGGGAGAGAGTGCGAGAGGGAGAGAGTGCGAGAGGGAGAGAGTGCGAGAGGGAGAGAGTGCGAGAGTGCGAGAGGGAGAGAGTGCGAGAGGGAGAGAGTGCGAGAGGGAGTGCGAGAGGGAGAGAGTGAGAGAGAGAGAGAGAGAAAGAGAGAGTGCGAGAGGGAGAGTGCGAGAGGGAGAGAGAGAGAGAGTGCGAGAGAGAGAGTGCGAGAGAGAGAGTGCGAGAGAGAGTGCGTGAGAGAGAGAGAGTGCGAGAGAGAGAGAGAGAGAGTGCGAGAGAGAGAGAGGGAGAGTGCGAGAAGGAGAGAGTGCGAGAGGGAGAGAGTGCGAGAGAGAGAGTGCGAGAGAGAGAGAGAGAGTGCGAGAGGGAGAGAAAGTGCGAGAGAGAGAGTGCGAGAGAGAGAGTGCGAGAGAGAGAGTGCGAGAGAGAGAGTGCGAGAGAGAGAGTGCGAGAGAGAGAGTGCGCGAGAGGGAGATAGTGCACGAGAGGGAGAGAGAGTGAGAGGGAGAGAGGGCGCGAGAGAGAGGCAGCGTGCGAGGGAGAGACAGAGTGCGAGAGAGAGAGAGTGCAAGAAAGAGAGAGAGTGTGAGATAAGAGTGCGAGCGGGAGAGTGCGCAAGCGGGCGGGAGAGTGCGAGATAGAGAGAGTGCGAGAGAGAGAGAGTGCGAGAGAGAGAGTGCGAGTGAGTGAGAGAGTGAGAGTGCGAGAGGGAGAGAGTGCGAGAGTGCGAGAGGGAGAGAGTGCGAGAGGGAGAGAGTGCGAGAGGGAGAGAGTGCGAGAGGGAGAGAGTGCGAGAGGGAGTGCGAGAGGGAGAGTGCGAGAGGGAGAGAGAGAGAGAGTGCGACAGAGAGAGTGCGAGAGAGAGAGTGCGAGAGAGAGTGCGTGAGAGAGAGAGAGTGCGAGAGAGAGAGAGTGCGAGAGAGAGAGAGAGAGAGTGCGAGAGAGAGAGAGAGTGCGAGAGGGAGAGAGTGCGAGAGGGAGAGAGTGCGAGAGAGAGAGTGCGAGAGAGAGAGAGAGTGCGAGAGGGAGAGAAAGTGCGAGAGAGAGTGCGTGAGAGAGAGAGATTGTGAGAGCGTGCGAGTGGGAGAGCGTGCGAGAGGGAGAGAGTGCGAGAGAGTGAGAGTGCGACGGGGAGAGAGTGCGAGAGGAAGTGCGACAGGGAGAGAGTGCGAGAGAGAGAGGAAGTGCGAGAGACAGACTGTGAAAGGGAGAGAGTGCGAGAGGGAGAGAGAGTGCGAGAGAGAGAGAGTGCGAGAGAGATACAGTGCGAGTGAGATAGAGTGCGAGAGAGATTGATTGCGAGAGAGATTGAGTGCGAGAGAGATTGAGTGCGAGAGGGAGAGAGTACGAGAGGGAGAGAGTGCGAGGGAGAGAGAGTGCGAGGGAGAGAGAGTGCGAGAGGGTGAGAGAGTGTGAGAGGGAGAGAATGCGAGAGGGAGAGAATGCGAGATTCCACGAGAGAGAGAATGCGAGAGGCAGAGAGAGTGCGAGAGGGAGAGAGTGCGAGAGGGAGAGAGTGCGAGAGGGAGAGAGTGCGAGAGGGAGAGAGTGCGAGAGAGAGAGAGTGCGAGAGAGAGAGACAGTGCGACTGAGAGAGAGTGGGAGAGAGTACGAGAGGGAGAGAGAGTGCGAGAGAGAGAGAGAGACAGAATGCGAGAGAGAGAGAGAGAGAGAGAGTTCAAAACAGAGAGCGCAAGGGAGTGAGAGAGAGACAGAGAGAATTCAAGAGAGTGAGAGAGTGCGGGAGAGAGAGAGCGAAAGACAGAGTGCGAGAGAGAGAGTGCGATATAGAGAGTGCGAGAGAGAGAGTGCGAGAGAGAGAGTGCGAGAGAGAGAGTGCGAGAGAGAGAGTGCGAGAGAGAGAGTGCGAGAGAGAGAGTGCGAGAGAGAGAGTGCGCGAGAGGGAGAGAGTGTGAGAGGGAGAGAGTGCGCGAGAGAGAGGCAGCGTGCGAGGGAGAGACAGAGTGCGAGAGAGAGAGAGTGCGAGAGAGAGAGAGAGTGCGAGAGAGAGAGAGAGTGTGAGATAAGAGTGCGAGCGGGCGAGAGAGTGCGTGCGGGCGAGAGAGTGCGTGCGGGCGAGAGAGTGAGAGAGGGAGAGAGAGTGAGAGAGGGAGAGAGAGTGCGAGAGGGAGAGAGAGTGCGAGAGGGAGAGAGAGTGCGAGAGGGAGAGAGAGTGCGAGAGGGAGAGAGAGTGCGAGAGGGAGAGAGAGTGCGAGAGGGAGAGAGAGTGCGAGAGGGAGAGACAGTGCGAGAGGGAGAGACAGTGCGAGAGGGAGAGACAGTGCGAGAGGGAGAGACAGTGCGAGAGGGAGAGACAGTGCGAGAGGGAGAGACAGTGCGAGAGGGAGAGACAGTGCGAGAGGGAGAGACAGTGCGAGAGGGAGAGACAGTGCGAGAGGGAGAGACAGTGCGAGAGGGAGAGACAGTGCGAGAGGGAGAGACAGTGCGAGAGGGAGAGACAGTGCGAGAGGGAGAGACAGTGCGAGAGGGAGAGACAGTGCGAGAGGGAGAGACAGTGCGAGAGGGAGAGACAGTGCGAGAGGGAGAGACAGTGCGAGAGGGAGAGACAGTGCGAGAGGGAGAGACAGTGCGAGAGGGAGAGACAGTGCGAGAGGGAGAGACAGTGCGAGAGGGAGAGACAGTGCGAGAGGGAGAGACAGTGCGAGAGGGAGAGACAGTGCGAGAGGGAGAGACAGTGCGAGAGGGAGAGACAGTGCGAGAGGGAGAGACAGTGCGAGAGGGAGAGACAGTGCGAGAGGGAGAGACAGTGCGAGAGGGAGAGACAGTGCGAGAGGGAGAGACAGTGCGAGAGGGAGAGACAGTGCGAGAGGGAGAGACAGTGCGAGAGGGAGAGACAGTGCGAGAGGGAGAGACAGCGCGAGAGGGAGAGACAGCGCGAGAGGGAGAGACAGCGCGAGAGGGAGAGACAGCGCGAGAGGGAGAGACAGCGCGAGAGGGAGAGACAGCGCGAGAGGGAGAGACAGCGCGAGAGGGAGAGACAGTGCGAGAGGGAGAGACAGTGCGAGAGGGAGAGACAGTGCGAGAGGGAGAGACAGTGCGAGAGGGAGAGACAGTGCGAGAGGGAGAGACAGTGCGAGAGGGAGAGACAGTGCGAGAGAGAGAGACAGTGCGAGAGGGAGAGACAGTGCGAGAGGGAGAGACAGTGCGAGAGGGAGAGACAGTGCGAGAGGGAGAGACAGTGCGAGAGGGAGAGACAGTGCGAGAGGGAGAGACAGTGCGAGAGGGAGAGACAGTGCGAGAGGGAGAGACAGTGCGAGAGGGAGAGACAGTGCGAGAGGGAGAGACAGTGCGAGAGGGAGAGACAGTGCGAGAGGGAGAGACAGTGCGAGAGGGAGAGACAGTGCGAGAGGGAGAGACAGTGCGAGAGGGAGAGACAGTGCGAGAGGGAGAGACAGTGCGAGAGGGAGAGACAGTGCGAGAGGGAGAGACAGTGCGAGAGGGAGAGAGAGTGCGAGAGGGAGAGAGAGTGCGAGAGGGAGAGTGTGCGAGAGGGAGAGTGTGCGAGAGGGAGAGTGTGCGAGAGGGAGAGTGTGCGAGAGGGAGAGAGTGCGAGAGAGAGAGAGCGCGAGAGTGAGAGAGCGTGAGAGAGAGAGAGTGCGAGAGTGAGAGTGCGCGAGAGAGAGAGAGAGTGCGAGAGAGAGTGCGAGAGGGAGAGTGCGAGAGGGAGAGTGCGAGAGGGAGAGTGCGAGAGGGAGAGTGCGAGAGGGAGAGTGCGAGAGGGAGAGTGCGAGAGGGAGAGTGCGAGAGGGAGAGTGCGAGAGGGAGAATGCGAGAGGGAGAATGCGAGAGGGAGAGTGCGAGAGGGAGAGTGCGAGAGTGAGAGTGCGAGAGGGAGAGTGCGAGAGGGAGAGTGCGAGAGGGAGAGTGCGAGAGGGAGAGAGAGAGGGGGAGAGAGAGAGAGAGAGACAGTGTGAGAGAGAGAGAGTGCGAGAGGGAGCGAGTGCGAGAGGGAGCGAGTGCGAGAGGGAGCGAGTGCGAGAGGGAGCGAGTGCGAGAGGGAGCGAGTGCGAGAGGGAGCAAGTGCGAGAGGGAGCGAGTGCGCGAGAGAGAGTGCGAGAGGGAGCGAGAGTGCGAGAGAGAGAGTGCGAGAGAGAGAGTGCGAGAGAGAGAGAGAGAGTGCGAGAGGGAGAGAGAGTGCGAGAAAGAGAGGGAGTGCGAGAGGGAGAGAGTGCAAGAGGGAGAGAGTGCGAGATGGAGAGAGAGTGCGAGAGAGAGGGAGTGCGCGAGAGAGAGAGACTGCGAGAGGGAGAGCGTGCGAGAGAGAGAGAGAGTGCGAGAGAGAGAGAGTGCGAGAGAGAGAGGGTGCGAGAGGGAGAGAGAGTGCGAGAGGGAGAGAGAGTGCGAGAGGGAGAGAGAGTGCGAGAGGGAGAGAGAGTGCGAGAGGGAGAGAGTGCGAGAGGGAGAGTGAGTGCGAGAGGGAGAGAGAGTGCGAGAGGGAGAGAGAGTGCGAGAGAGAGAGTGCGAGAGAGAGAGAGTGCGAGAGGGAGAGAGAGTGCGAGAAAGAGAGGGAGTGCGAGAGGGAGAGAGTGCAAGAGGGAGAGAGTGCGAGATGGAGAGAGAGTGCGAGAGAGAGGGAGTGCGAGAGAGAGAGAGACTGCGAGAGGGAGAGCGTGCGAGAGAGAGAGAGAGTGCGAGAGAGAGAGAGTGCGAGAGAGAGAGGGTGCGAGAGAGAGAGAGTGTGAGAGAGAGAGAGTGCGAGAGAGAGTGCGAGAGAGAGAGAGTGCGAGAGAGAGAGTGCGAGAGAGTGAGAGTGCGAGAGAGAGAGAGTGTGAGAGAGAGAGAGTGCGAGAGAGAGAGTGCGAGAGAGAGAGAGTGCGAGAGAGAGAGTGCGAGAGAGTGAGAGAGCGAGAGGGAGAGAGTGCGAGAGGGAGAGAGGGAGCGAGTGCGAGAGGGAGCGAGTGCGAGAGGGAGCGAGTGCGAGAGGGAGCGAGTGCGAGAGGGAGCGAGTGCGAGAGGGAGCGAGTGCGAGAGGGAGCGAGTGCGAGAGGGAGCGAGTGCACGAGAGAGAGTGCGAGAGGGAGCGAGAGTGCGAGAGAGAGAGTGCGAGAGAGAGAGTGCGAGAGGGAGAGAGAGTGCGAGAGGGAGAGAGAGTGCGAGAAAGAGAGGGAGTGCGAGAGGGAGAGAGTGCAAGAGGGAGAGAGTGCGAGATGGAGAGAGAGTGCGAGAGAGAGGGAGTGCGAGAGAGAGAGAGACTGCGAGAGGGAGAGCGTGCGAGAGAGAGAGAGAGTGCGAGAGAGAGAGAGTGCGAGAGAGAGAGGGTGCGAGAGGGAGAGAGAGTGCGAGAGGGAGAGAGAGTGCGAGAGGGAGAGAGAGTGCGAGAGGGAGAGAGAGTGCGAGAGGGAGAGAGAGTGCGAGAGGGAGAGAGAGTGCGAGAGGGAGAGAGTGCGAGAGGGAGAGTGAGTGCGAGAGGGAGAGAGAGTGCGAGAGGGAGAGTGCGAGAGAGAGAGAGTGCGAGAGGGAGAGAGAGTGCGAGAAAGAGAGGGAGTGCGAGAGGGAGAGAGTGCAAGAGGGAGAGAGTGCGAGATGGAGAGAGAGTGCGAGAGAGAGGGAGTGCGAGAGAGAGAGAGACTGCGAGAGGGAGAGCGTGCGAGAGAGAGAGAGAGTGCGAGAGAGAGAGAGTGCGAGAGAGAGAGGGTGCGAGAGAGAGAGAGTGTGAGAGAGAGGGAGTGCGAGAGAGAGTGCGAGAGAGAGAGAGTGCAAGAGAGAGAGTGCGAGAGAGTGAGAGTGCGAGAGAGAGAGAGTGTGAGAGAGAGAGAGTGCGAGAGAGAGAGTGCGAGAGAGAGAGAGTGCGAGAGAGAGAGGGCGAGAGAGTGAGAGAGTGAGAGTGCGAGCGTGCGAGAGGGAGAGAGTGCGAGAGGGAGAGAGGGAGAGAGTGCGAGAGGGAGAGAGTGCGAGAGGGAGAGAGTG